>NC_083469.1:24359579-24522079 GCF_030014155.1 Tachysurus vachellii
AATTATTATTATTATTATTATTATTATTATTATTATTATTATTATAAAAAACTAACGATAACAAGATCGGGGCTTGACCCCTAATAATAATAATAATTAATTATTATATATAATTATTATTATATATAATAATTAAAATAATAATAATAATAATATAAACAGTTATCATTTTGCTCACATATAATTTAATAATAATAATAATAATAAAGTTATCATTTTACTCACACATAATTTAATAATAATAATAATAACAATTTATACATACACTAGTAGTTCCTGAACTTCCCAGAACTTTATAATAAAACTCATCTGCTTAAGCCAGCACGTCACTCTTAATAAATGTAAAATAGAAATGTGGTTAAACTCACATATAATTTGCTGAAGGAGGTGTCGTAGAAGCGCATGGGTTTGGTCAGTGTGATCACTTGGGATGTTTCATCGTCTCCTTCCTGCAGAATCAAGTCCCCATTGTGAGGCCCATAGGGGAAAAGCTCTCCTCTCTGCAGCGCGCTCACATGGTGGGACATGACAGAAAGTTGGAGCAAAAACACCGCTGCTTTCTTCCACATGGTCACTTTCTCAGTTTTATCAGCTATACATTGAGATCTTCTCTCTGTCGGTCCAGTCTGCTCAATGATGCTGCTCTCAGTGTCCACGGGAATTTGAGCTGGGATGAAGCGTCCCTCCATGAGATGCCAGATTGGTAGAAACCCTCTCATTGGCTTGGGTGAAAAAGTGGGTGGGAAGGAGAATTTGTATGCGGTAAAAACAAACAAACAAACAAAAAACTAAATAACACAAAAATTGTCATGTAAACTCAAAATTTAAATTTGAGGTGGACTTTTCACCATTATTTTCCACCAGATCCCACCGTTTACAATTTAAAGTTTACATAGAGTGACGTCAAATCAACATTTGTTAAGTTTAATGTGCTAATTTTTTAGTTTAATCTATTTTTAAATTAGTTTATAGCTTTGGATTATTAAATATACAAACAGTACATAGTTACGTCTATAACACTGACCACAATAACGTTGTTTTGAGATGGTAATCATCGTTGATAATATTATCACATATAAAGTTTCACTCATATAACTTAGCTTAGCAGGCTAGCTTCCTCATATAACTTAGCTTAGCAGGCTAGCTGCCTCATATAACTTAGCTTAGCAGGCTAGCTGCCTCATATAACTTAGCTTAGCAGGCTAGCTGCCTCATATAACTTAGCTTAGCAGGCTAGCTTCCTCATATAACTTAGCTTAGCAGGCTATCTGACGCATATACTGTAACTTAGCTTAGCTGGTTAGCATGTTGCTAGAGCCATTGTAGCAGCAATTTATTATGCTGTAATTTCAGAAGAATTGAACTGTAGAAGAATAATGGGTTTCTAGCTTTATGTGTATGTTTTTATATATTATGTGTATTATCACACGTATCATGTATAATAATAACATAAATAGTGGATCGCAAATGTTGAATGCAACTCTAGACCTTTATTGTGTACCAACAACAGTTTTCCTATTAAAGTTAGTGTTTAAACTAGAAAATCTTCTGAATTTTCTAGATTCGGAAATATTTTTGACTGTAGAGTGAGGTTTCGCAGATCATGATTACAATCATGCTGAAGGCAGAAAGGATTTGATTTGTAAACCATCCATGGATCGTCATGTGTGAAACATGGCTCGCATGTAGCAGCTGAGCGCACACACATATGTGGTGAAAGTAAAATATATTTGCATCTAAATTGGCAATTTGCAACTTGTAGTGATGTCATTTCTTCTTGTAATGACATCTTTTCTCTTTTCTGTGCACGTCCACTTCGTTTCTGTATTCACATAAAGTCATAAAATTTAACGGAAAGCATTTTTTTAATTATTAGGTCACAAGGTAGAGCAGCATAGGTGTGCTAAATGATTTGCCTCTAGTTGTTAATGAGTGTGTGAATGTGTGTGAAAATGATAAGTTACCTTTTTTCTGCAGAACAAAATTCAGCGGCATGATTCAAACCTGATCCAGTTCCTCCTACCTGGGTGAAGCTGGCTAGATTCAAGCAAGAAATCACCAGGATGGACCGTGTTTCAGGCTGGATATGCATATTGAATGTGTTGTTTTATGTTGCACAGCATTGTGTGGGTAAGGATTAGGTGTTAGAGCCAGGATTATGAAAGGAGTTGGATCAGATCCAGCCCTAACCTGGACTTTTGGTTCTTATGTATAGTCTTTGGATCCCATGCAACCAAGACCAGGATAAAGCAGTGAATATGGATAAATGAATGCGAATAAAGAATATACAGTTTATAAATAGAAATATACAATCTGATAAGTTTTCAGTGATAAATGAGCACAATAAAATATCACAAAATACATGTGATCAACAAAATTACAAATAATAGAAATTAATGTCAGAAGTGAAAATAAATACCAATCTGATTCTTAACCAATCTGGCAACCCTGACCATATTTGGGCGGAGTTACCAATATATACCCTACGCTGAATGGTTGTGCTGCCTTTGACAGGCAGTACTTCCTATACGTAACAACTTCAAGTTATCAGACGTAACAAGTTTCAAAAATATTGCGTCCTGCATTTTGCTGACTTTTTATTGTCCTAATGTAATAGCGACCGTAATAAGGAACCAATAGTTAACAGTGAAATAACGAAAACCGAGTGTAATTTCCGTAATGCACATGACGTTCCTCTGGGGGCGTGGTCTGACATAAGAGACCCCGCCCACATAAGATCAAACAGGGCACTTTAATGTGATTAGCTATGATTAGAAATATGATCAGAAATAATGAACATGTCATAGTTTTTTCCAATACATAAATTAATAAATAAATTAGAATAACAATTGAACACAATCTGGATTTTATTCTAGTTTGGATTACATTTCATTATTCATTATGGAGTTTTTTATTTGCTTCTCTGAAAATAAAATTGATCTCATAATATGTTCTTAATCATTCTTTAGTAACTACTATAAATATTATTATACTTAGATTACTACCACTGCTACTAATAGTAGGACTAGTGTATATCCTAAATAAAAATGGTGTTAGTGTAATATTTAATATCATTTCGTAGAGTTCAGACAGTTTCAGGTAAAAATATTTATTACAATTATACATTTACAAAATAATTAATAATCAGTTGGTACATATGTACTTCATGATTATTAAAATTAATTGAAACAGATCATTTATTATCATAGGATCAGGCTTATTAATTGTCAAGCTTGACATGCTTTCCTTATAACAATTTATTCCTGTCATCAATTCTCTCTCTCTCTCATTTTCTACCGCTTATCCGAACTACCTCGGGTCACGGGGAGCCTGTGCCTATCTCAGGTGTCAGCGGGCATCAAGGCAGGATACACCCTGGACGGAGTGCCAACCCATCGCAGGGCACACACACACACACTCTCATTCACTCACGCAATCACACACTACAGACAATTTTCCAGAGATGCCAATCAACCTACCATGCATGTCTTTGGACCGGGGGAGGAAACCGGAGTACCCGGAGGAAACCCCCGAGGCACGGGGAGAACATGCAAACTCCACACACACAAGGCGGAGGCGGGAATCGAACCCCCAACCCAGGAAGTGTGAGGCGAACGTGCTAACCACTAAGCCACCGTGCCTCCTGTCAGGGCCGGCCCTGACCAATTTGCTGCCCTAGGCAAGATTTCACCTGGTGCCCCTGGAATCACAGACAATTGTGTTCCGATCATTTTGTTCATAAACTTACACAGAAACAAACTGCACAGCTTTGTCCTGTTTTTCTTTATTTTGAAAATATTTTGGAAACACACACAAACTATATAAAAAAAAACTATATTATGGAGACCTTGCTTTCCTTGCCTTTCTTACAGCAATAAAATATATATATATAATAAATATATAAATAAAATACTTCTCAGGTAATAAAATATATATACATATATATTAATTAAAACAAAAAAAAATATATATTTAATATATATATAAATAATAATTTGGGCGCACGGGCGCCCCTAGTGGTGGGCGGCGCCCTTAGCATTTGCCTATTCTGCCTATGCGCAGGGCCGACCTGCCTCCTGTCATCAATTCTAAAGATCTGTAAGATTCATAAAGTGCACAGAAATTGGCTTTAACTTCTTTATTTTTAACATGACTTAATTAATTAATAAAATAATATACCTTTATGAGACTTCAGTTATTAAGGTCCATTTTGGTGTTAAAAATGAGCTCGTGCTGCCATCATGTGGTTAATTCCATTACAGATTATAAACAGACAAATATCAAACCAGGAAAATTGTAAATGATAAAACAACACAAACTATAGAGCCAAAATTAGACCCAAACCTGTTCCTACATTACAATGATCCTGTGCACAAAGCAAGATCCATGGACACAGTTTGAGACCTTACATGGTGTCTGATCTCATTAATGCTGTTGTGTATTTATTTTGGAAAATAAACAGGGATTGGAAAGTTTTTTATCCATATACATAAAAAAAATTAGCCCCATTACAAACAATAAGGAGACCAACAGTGTAGCAATTGTTAAAAAAGAATAAGAAAGGACACGATTCTATAATTTTATAATAAATATTATTTATTGACATGTCTGTCTTTTTTATCAGTCAGTTAGCACTTGATTTCCCTGGAGTTTCAGGCTTCAAAGTTTTTAAAGGTCATGGCATTTTAGACCAGAAATAAAAAATCAACTCCAGCACAACATCCCTGCTCTAACATTGTCATTCACTCCATCTCATATGGTCATGGCTTCATAATTATAATCCGAGCTTCAAGATCTGCAATCAGTCTCTGCAGTTGCTGTGGTCCAGCTTCAGGAGGCATCACAGGAAAACAAATGGCTTGACTGAGTCACCATCAAATAGAGTTAAAGTGCTTCTCCGGCCTTATCTCTGATGATCAGTTGTTATCACATGCTGTTTCCTAGACTGAAAGTTATGTGAATAGTAATAGAGCAAATAAGGTTTAACACAGTAGCAAAAAAAATAAATCTTTGTTTCTGCATCTGAAAACCAGTGCAAAAACAAAAAGAATAAATTTGATATGATTCTTTAAATTAATCTTTAAGCAACAATAAATATTTCTATAACAATTGTTAGTTTTGTGTGTAACTGGGGCGGTGTCCTGAAGAAAAGGGCCGAAAGGAAAGGTGAAAGGTTGAGAGATGACGGCTGCACTGACGCCATTGAGAGTGGTGGTTATTAACCTTATGTACACAGTGACACCAAGGTACCAAGTTGTGCCTCACAGAATGTGGCGAGAGTGTGGGTTGGGCTTCCAGCCCATTTAGACCAAGGTAATGACATCCTGCACCTTCTGGGACAGTCTCTGTTTAGACAGGGAATGTCAGATGATCAAAACACCAATATCTGGTCCAAATTGTACAATGAAGCACATACTTGGCAAAGCAAAGACTTCTCAGCACGTTCTCTGCCTTGGAAAGTACCATTGGGAGTACCATTTCTTTTTACAAAATATAGGCAGTCCTTGTGTATGATTAGCTCATGCATAATGTGCACCTTTATGGGAAAATATAGGATGCAAATTATAATTCAATATAAATTAGTATATTTAATAGTCTAATAATTATTAGACTATTTGTCTTTGATTTATTTGAATTCAATTTTTAGAAATTGTGCCACCACTTTCTTTTTTAACATTAGAAATGAAACAGTTCCAAACAGTTTCAGGGTTTTTTTTTCTACGATTCCACACACAAAATCATTTTTATTTTGAATATTTGTCATTTTTAAATGTTTAAATTCATATGACTTGTAATTAAATGTTAAAACTAATTTTGTTTAAAAAAAAGACACTAAAAGATGGAAGTCATAGTCATTTATACTAGTATAGAAACTTTAGCAGTTTGTAGTGTAATTGTCTGGGTTATTATTTGTTTTGTTAATTAATTAATTTAGTTATTTATTTATTTATTTATTTTGTATGTATGTATGTATGTATGTATTTTTTATTGTCCTGTCAGAATATTCATCAGAGATGCATTTCGATTCGCAGTTCGAGAGAAAGGGGCGGGGTTACAATGCTACTGGAGAAAAGAAAAAAAACCAAAACAAAACAAAAAGTGGTAACAATCTGGCAACCCGGTCAATCATTTTTCTCCTCTACATCCAGCTCAGATCTCAGAGCTCCTTCACCAGGACGGCGCGCACGTGAACTTCACCACTGGAAGGACACCGTGCGCTTTGGATTGCGTTCCTTTGTCAGCAATCATGTATAAAACGACACGTGAAATGATTTTTGATCGTTTTTACGTTTGTACCGGCGCTGTTCGGTTTAAGTTTCGGCTTTATGAAGTTTAGAGTTTAATTCGAATCTCATCTAAACTCCACTTTGTCTTCAGGAACCCAAAGTTTTATCGGTTCAATGGAGATCTGTTGGATTTTTACGCTTTGATTTGCCTATAAATAAATAAATAAATACATAATAGAAAGGTTGTGAATGGACGTTATGATCGGGGAGAACGACACCGATAACGAGACCTGTCATGAGACGCAGGCCGTGGAGAATTACGCGAGCCCGCTGGCCAGCGCGCTCATGTTCGCAGCGGGTGTGTTGGGCAACGCGACCGCGCTCCTGCTGATCGAGGTGCGGCGACGGAAAGAGCGCAGCCGCAAGCAGCACGAGCACCAGAGACGTACCTTGTTCCACGTGCTTGTGACCGCGCTCGTGGTCACCGATTTGGCTGGCACTTGTTTGGTCAGCCCTCTCGTACAAGCCGCGCACGCGCTCAACACCACTCTGATTGCCATAAGTAAAAACGGTGGCGCGTGTAAATACTTTGGCTTCTCTATGACTTTCTTCAGCCTGGCGACGCTCTCGCTGCTCCTCGCCATGGCGGTCGAGCGCTACCTCTCGATCGGTTATCCTTACCTGTACGGCAGGCGCGTGAGCACGCGCTGCGGCTACGTCGCCATCCCCTGCATGTACGCGCTGTGCGCGCTCTTCTGCTGCTTGCCGTTCGCGGGGTTCGGTAACTATGTACAGTACTGCCCTGGAACTTGGTGCTTCATCGATATGAACCCGAAAAAAAGCGCTGACCGGGTGTTCGCCAACGTGTACGCTACCGTCATGCTGTTCATGGTGCTCGCGGTGGCCGCCTGCAACTGCTTTGTTGCTTATCACCTGGTGCTGATGTACCGGAGACGCAGGGTGACCCGGGGAACATCAGTCACCCGCAGTCGGAAGGACCGGAGACCCTTCTCTCTCTCACAGGAAGTGGAGTTTCTCATTGTGTTAGTCATCATGACGGTTATATTTGTCATATGCAGCCTGCCTTTAATGGTAAGTGTGTCAGTCATGTTTAGTGCATGTCCAAAGTGAAACACAACCAACGCATCCACCTTTATCAGTGATGTTCTCGTTCTGAAATGCTGAGTGGCCTCTTGGGTTTAATCCGAATCTCAATAACAGATGAACTTGGCTCTAATCTGCTGTTCTTCACTCATCTGAAAAATTCCACTTAAATAATGAGTCAAACATCTTGGTTAGATTAAATCTTTTAAAATACATTTGCAGTGGAATAAATCTTACAGTTAAAACTCCCTGTATCTAAACAAGTTGTGTGCATCTTTTAGACACTCTAGAACAAACCGAATTATGGGTAATCTGCATATATTTTATATTAGGAACTGATTAAATATTAGGCTTAGAAATTAAACGTGAGCTGCTTAATTTATTCATTGTTATTTATAGGCTGTCATGTTTTTTTAGGTTTGGATTAAACCTCAATTTAAAGCGACTGCTTGGATTGGCTAATAATTAATACTTAATTAAAACTTAATACTACATACAATAAATGACTTAACGATAAATATAAATATTTCTAATGAAGGTTAGACGTCCTAATTTTAAAAACTGCTAGGGATCAACTGTAGTGCCCTCGAGAAAAGCCCCTAACCGTTATCTGCCCCAGGGGTATTTATGCAATGCTGCTCCCTGTCCTCAGGGGACATAATGAGGAAAATTAGACACTCTCCCTAACTAGTCCAGTAAACACACACACACATGCACACACACAGATGCTTTTGTCAACCTTAAACCAGCTCATTTGTTGTGCAGAGTAAATACGCTGAAATAAAAATCATGTGTTTTTTTTTCTTTTGTTGCTTTAGCTGAACAAACTTAAGCCTTTTTTACATGATAATTTAATTTACATAACAAAAGTAAATTGTGAATAATATATAATATATATAAACGTCAGACATATTTGTCAAATTATTATATACACTTGTGTATATATAGAACTGCTCATAGACTTTAATCATCAGCGAAGTGAGTGTTTGTTTTTTCTTATCTTTGCAAAATGAAGGTTGTTAAAACATCTAGGATAACTGCTCACACAGACATATAGATAAGAGATCTGAGATAAGATACGATGCACAAAATCCATTACATAACATATACATGCACCGTCCAGTTTATTAGGAACACCGGTACACCTGCTCATTTCTGCAGGCATTCGATGATTCGGTCGTGTGTCAGTTTTAGGTCATGTTCAGATCAACTCTCAGATCAAGATGGATCAAAAAGTCTGATCTCTGTGTCTACCTGATGCTGCCATGTGATTAACTGAGTAGAGAACTGCATGAATGTAGAGATGTTATTAATAAAGTGTGTACTGAGTATAGAAAGTCTGTAACAAGATTAGATTTGAAAGATTCAGTACAAATTGTTAGAATTAAAAATCCTACATCTCAGAAAACGTGTACTGCGCCATAATTTATCACAATACCGATATCATATCATCATATTCCTCCTTTCCTTCTCAGCCTTTAGCTCGGTTAGGTTCAGCTTAGTCTCTTATTGATTTTGTGAAATATTTATAATTGGCACTTAAAAGCTGCAAGCACATGAAACGATCTGTGACAATAATGAGAGGGAAAAATCACAGCTCGAATTACACTGCATTATTTAAGTAGGAAGTGATTTCTAATATCAAAACCCTATCAAAATCTCATTAAGGGCAAATGGCGAATTCGTACTGGCTCGTACAAAGTCAGTCGTCTACTTTTACAGTTTTGAAAGCATCGAATTGGCTTTCTGGTAAAGCAGTGCAGACTCCAAACGTCTGTGAAAATGTGTTAGCCGTAATCTTTTCTAACTTTGTTAGCAACATTAGGCTTTGAAAAGCTAATAAACAAACTTTAGATGCTAAACATGTCTGGAGTAAAGTGGAATACTGTGATCTTTCTTTCTTTCACATGTATTTAGATCATTATTTAGCGTGAAAGCATGACGCATGATGTTTTATGACGAGTCGTGCTAGTTGCATATTTGAAACCTCGCACACAGAGTTTCACGTATGTTCACATATTTGAGTTGAATTTCCTAGGGGTTGGAGAAGGCCGCTTTCAAATTTAATTTGAAAGCTTGAAGGTTTGCTGCCTAAATTTCTTCGTCTGCTTCTTTCTTGCATAGGGCTGGAGTAAAAAAAAAAAAAAAAGGAGAAAAAGGTCCCAATGCGCTAATGGCATTGCAGATCTTTTCCTGGTTATGTCATGTAGAGGGAGTGTGCAGAACAAGAGCAGACAAGTTGGCTTACTGAGTCTGATTTCCAGAAAGTTGCTCGCAAGGGAAAAGAGGAACACAGCCTCAGAAGGGAACACGGACTCTTAAGGGACAGAAAAAAAACAAGGAAACGCGTTCCATATGACTAAGAATGTGTCACTACCGAGTCGATCATCTGCATTTTGACGTGACATGTCGTAAATAGTTCATCGGACCTGTACACGAGCACATAAATGTTAAGTTCATTATGGGGCCATGTTGAAATATCGCAGAAAAATGTTACCTCCCAGTAGAGCATGTAATGAATTGATTTCTGGCCCACTCACAAACGCACACACTCACAAACACACAAACAGCATTCTCATGACACTAATAACCTTTAGATAACCTTTGGGATGAAACTTGCCCTAAAGTAAGCTAAAACTGGTCTCATTTTGGAAACCGACTAATTTCATGTGCCCTAGCTGAAGCTTGAAGGATCAGATCATTATATAGCAATTCATTTAACAATAGACACTTTAAAAAAAAAAACAGATTTACAGAAATCTTTATTAGTGATTGCAAGACCAAGCAGCACTCTTAAGTTTAAAAAATGCACACATCCAAGTTTATGTGCTGAGGCTACGAGGCTCGAGCTTTGTAATGCTAGCTAGCTGATTTGAAATGAAGTGCATTAGCTGGCTACATTATTTACAGATAGCTGCAAGTGAAATACATTAAAAACTAGTAACTTTAAAAAATAGACAGATAGATAGCTAGATAGATAGAAAAAATACCGTTTAGCATCTGCCAGAAGTGCAAATAGAAAAATAGTAGAATATGTGCCAGTTGTATAGCCAGCACAAAATGTCTAAAAATATATAATTATATATGTTGTGCAAATGTGTGCATTATGTATATTATATGTACAACAATAACCAATAAATATACAGTGTATGTACAGATAATATTCATAAATCAGTGAGACATCAGGGTCCAAGCGGTGTAGTGTAGAGTTCAGCGGTTTTATGGTTGCGGGGATAAAAATGGCCCTGTACTTGTTGGTTCCGTTGCATATGGATTTCTGTTGCATATGGTTTATGTGCGGATGTGGTAGCCTAATGGTTAAGGTGTTGTGCTACCAATCGGAAGGTTGTGAGTTCGATTCCTACGTCCACCAAGCTGCCACTGCTGGGCCCCTGAGCAAGGCCCTTAACCCTCAATTGGTCAGTTGTATAAAAATGAGAGAAAATGTAAGTCGCTCTGGATAATGGCGTCTGCTAAATGATGCAAATGTAAATATGGTTCTGTAATACACTGGGTATGAGCTGTTCCTTTCCATTCACTCAGCATTTTCAACTCATAGATATGTATTTTTCTCAACTAGTTAGCGTTAGCATAGCTGTAGTGCTGGTTGCCACTATTCGCTGCTAGCTACACTGCTAACACATTTCTAATTATTAGATTGAATGACGTAGTTTTGAAATCTCACGAGGATGTTGTTATTAAATTTAGCCTAATAAATGATTTGTGGTAGAATAGGGCAGGGGTAATGTGTTCCCTGTAAAACACCACATGTTGTGGGTTCAAGTCTTAGCACCGGTATGAGCTTCAGGTTTGAAAAATATTAGATCAATTCGTGTTGCATGCATGAACACTGACAATGTTTATATTACTGAAGTCAGTCATGTGGAACTGAACATATTTGAATTAAGTCCTCGTGCTAAGTTTTATGTTTAATGTCATACTTTTTTTTTTTTTGTATTTACTTACTTCAGATAAGATCACTATTTTTAGATCTATTTAAGTAGAAGCAAAACAGATGAAACGGCATTATATGAGAAGATCAGTTACTATTTGGGATTATTTGAGACGCGACCACTAAGTGCCGTAACTAAAAGCAGAAGGTTCGACTGAACTCGCAGTAGTCTCATGATCTGTAAAACTTCATGAGTAGGCTAGTTAGAAAACTTCAACTGGGAACATTTATGGGAGTATTTGTGCAGAATATCAATCACAGCTGGTCCTATTTCCAAAGGTACAGACTCCTCTTCATCTAGTTTGCTCTGTGTTTACCTCCCAAGTGACAGTTCAGTCTTTTGAACCTGGATTCTCTGGGAACTTTATGACAGTATTAAAAAGTGAGTAGCAATTTTCAGTCGGATCGCCTGAGCAATACACACACACACACACACACACAATCAGATCCAATATAGATGATCACCAAGGCTCTCTAAGGCTAGAATGCATGACTTCATTAGAAAAAATCTTTAAAAAGTGGTGTTCAGTTAGTTCACTGAAATGCCACCTGTCAGGAGAGCCTGTCTAATGAGACAGCCGCAGGCACACAGTGGATAATACGGTTATGTGTGTGTGTGTGTGTGTGTGTGTGAGAGGGGAAATTTTGCTCCCAGCACAACTGTATAACTTCATGATTTAATTCTCAAGCTTTTATGAGATAGATTTACCCTAACTGAAACCAGACAGAACATGTCCTACCTGCTAATATAGTCTTTATATACTGACAGAACGACTGACAGCCGGTTCTTGTAGTGGCTCGTAACCTGGCCATAACTTTGATAACTTATAACGAAGTGTTTTCACACATCTGTTTCAAGCACTTCACGCATTTCGTCTTTGAGTCGTTTGTATCACGACTGTTAATGAAATTTGCATAGTGAATCATTGTTTACACTTGAGATGTGTTTAGAAAAATATTATTCGGAAAACTTTGTTAAACCACAGAAGGGTCATGACGTCTCATCAGAAACTTTTTCCAACACGCTTTCCTGCTGACCAATCAGCATTCCTGTGATGGCATGGTTGACATGCAGGACTCGGGATGAGTTAGCCTAGTGCGTAAGGTCTTGGGTTTGAATCCCAGGTCAAGCAAGTTTGTATAAAATGTAAGTCGCTCTGGATTAGAGCATCTTCTAAATGCATTAAATGTGGATGCGAATGAGGCAGCACTCAGTTTAATGAAGGACGACAACACATGAGCATGACAGGGTGTGTCTGTGCCGCAAGCTTACCCATAACCCCCACTTTGCATTCTGACACAGACACACGTGCTTGAACGCAGTTGTGTAAATACACACACATGCACACACAGAATAATCACATTTCACTCAGGAGACACAATTAGGGGTGATTTTTATGATAAATTGAGCAATCACAGAGGTCTGGACTATTACAAACTTTTCTATCTGTCACGCGCACACACACATTCACTCTCTCGCTCTCTCATTCGCTGACTCATCCCAGCAGCCCGAAAGCCATTTCAGCTTTTAATTGCACTTCAGTAGCTCAGAGAGTCGCAGATTACACCATAGATATCGATAGATATCAAGGGTGTGAAAAAAGGTCAGTCCAACAATATGATCACATCGTTTTACGAGCCAAGATCCGGTTTGGATCACAGTGGAAAATTGAGTGGTGAATCATATAGGAGCAGACTGAGTTGAAGTGAGTCGATTCCTGAATCATCTTTGTTCCATACTGCATACTCAAAATGTGTACCTTTTTTTTTTTTTTCTTCAAATGAGGTACATTAACACACCTACTGAATAAGTGATACAAATAATTCTATCATTTATCTTTAATCACAAGGATTAAACTGTGTAAACTGACTGCTAATCTCATTTGATTCAGTTGACTCATTTGATTCATTGACTAATAAATAGCTGACTGAAGATTTATCACCATTGAAAATTATATTATTTTAACTTTCTTAATTAATTGCATCCATAAAAGTGCAGAATTTTTTATTTTGCGGAATTGGAACAAGCTGATTTTGTTTTTTAGATATTATTGCGGGTGGAAGCAGAAATAACAGCAGGAGAACATGGGTATTCTGAAAAACGAAATATAAAATGGCTCTAAATAGCAAAAAGAAGACAATTAATACTTTTACAGTGGCAACATTTTAGAAGCTGCTCGAAACCTACCCTCAGGATAGTTCATTAGTTGTTGCAACATGAAATAAAACGCACTACAAGCCAAAATATTATTTACGCAATTTTGCGTAAACAGCCTGATGGGTCATATGAGGTCGCTTGATGTCACGCTGTTTCTGTTTCTGTTCTTAATTTAAACTTTAATCTGTTTAGCAAAAGAATTAAATTTTACCCAGGAAGCGCGTCCTGACCGGGAAGTCGACATCTGGGACACTTTAAATGCAAGCGTAATTTCTGATCAAGCTTTACTTTCATAACCTAATAATAATACTGGGGTCAAAACAATCATGTTAATCAACATCATCAAAGTAGCTAATAAACCTGTCATGGCCGGAAATAACGAATAACAATCTGTCTGTTTGGTCATTCAGGAAATATTTCCAGAGAGTCTCTAAATGAAGCAAAAATTCTTCCTGAACAAAGGTTCCAGCTACAGAGCGAAGTGTTGCTCATTCGTACGCTTTGTTTTCTTAACAACACTCCTACGTTTCCAGTACACCCTGAACTAGTATTAAATGAATACAGCTTTACTAGAGTTTGTCTCATTAGGTTTAAACTTAAATGAAGCAGTAAATGGAAATTACCGAGGCAGACTACCTGATGGGTGGAATGTTAGCACAGATTTAGCTTTCTGTTTATATTAAAGTCAGTGTTAATGGCACTCGTATGCCTTTGGAACAACAGCATCTGGTTTTCTTGTACACTGTTAACTCAGGTATCTTGTGGTTATCCTGGATGTTTTGGAAAAAACGATGAACTGGACGCCTTCAAGCTGCATGTGCACTGTTTAATTTTTGTAATAAGAAGGATTTGTAAATTAATTTGACTGTTGGAATTAAATCAAGGCAGAATTTTTCCATTAAGCTTCGTGTCAGTAGGTTAAATGCTACTCTCTCTCTCACACACACACACACACACACACAGCAAGTCTCATTGACCAGAGAGTGTTTATTTTTAACGAGAGTTGGTGACTTGAGTGACAGAGACCTTTGACGACTAAATGTGGGTGTGTCCAGTGATGTGACGAATCATTGAACCAGGAGTGAAGACAGTAGAGTGAATATGATCCAGGCAAAGAGCAAGCGTTAGGATCTGAGAGACTTTGACAAGTGCCAGATTGTGATCACGGGTCAGAGCCGTCTATGTAAATGTGGATAGGACCTACGAAAACTGGTCCAAGGAAGGACAACCAGTGAACTGATGACAGGATCACGGCCACCCAGGACTCACTAATGTATGTTGGATGTGAAGGCTATCCCGTCTGCCTCGATCCTAGAGAAGAGCTTCAAATTTGCAGCACAGATTTTAAAAAGTTAACTTTTATCTTTGATAGAAAAGTGTCAAAAGGCACAGTTTATTTATGTTCTCATTCGTAGTTCTCTTTGTGCAGATACAACTTGGCCAACTTGAAATGAATCAATCAATGAATCTGTGAGTCTTGCCTGAACTGACTCCTGCTGACTTTATTTCACTAGTGACAAAGCCAGATCTGGCAACCCCTGTGGAACAAATTCTCACACCCGTGACGAAGTAACATCCCTGAACCCTGTGTCCTGTGGGGAATTTTTGTAACAGCATGGCTACGGCTGGATTAATTGAATCGAATTGTCTTGGTGGACTTGAATAACACATTTGGAATCGCAAATATATCAGACTCAGGCGAATTTAGTGAAAAACTGCTAGCAATCACAGAGAAGACTCACATCTAGTTAAAGTTTACAAATTCCCAAATATCTAAAGTAAAAACGAATGAAACCCATCACTTTTTTCAGCCTCTATAAGGTAAAAGCTTGCTAGAAGAGTAAAATCAAGTCACGACAATGTCCAATTTATCTCTTTTTTCTTTTTTTTTAATTTAGACTGCATGCTTCCCTGCATCGCGGCTCAGACATCATCTTTGTAAACGTGCAAAACTTCCTGTAAACACACTGTCTGCAAACATCTTCAGCCTTGCAGCCATTCGTTGCCTTGCAGCTTACAGTAAATTCAATTCATCGATCTTAATCAGCTTACTGATGATGGGAAAGCCTCAGAAATGCCTCTGCGATGCATCCATGTGATAGATGTCAATTAAAGCATCTCCGCTTATACAACATTTCATAACGACATTGTAACAATGGGTTATGCGACAACCTTTAGACTGATTACACTCGGTTTCGAATCTTTAAAAGTGTAGTGGGTTTAAAAATGAATTAAGCACTAAGCTAAGAACGACCGTGGCAGTTGACATGGGCGTGTTGGATCAAAAAAATCTAAAATGTGCAAAGAGTTGACTTAAGATCTGTCTTAATAAACACATCTGGGTTAAGACTGGACATTTCTTTACTGGCGTTTGAATGAGACATCCAGGAAGTGAAGCAGGATGTTTGCTTTTGGTGTGTTTTATGATAATCATATTCCCAGCCATGGTACGAGATACCAAAAAAAAAAATAAAAAATCGTTCTGGATAACGGCATCCACAGTAACAGTAAAAGAGAGATGACTAACACACTTACTGAGCCCATGTGGGTATGTTAGGACCCCATTAAACCGAGACATTAAATAGAATTTTTCTCACCACATATTGTACTTCTATAGTTAACAAAAATTACAAAAACTAGTGCCAAACATTGTAAATACTCATAAATTAACTACTGGCATTTGTCTACTCTGTGTATGCTGAAACAAAGGCACAATGTGGTCAATCGGATTAAAAGAACATATCATAAATTTTACATAATAAATATTTGCTGTGATTTCATTATACATGTCCTAGATCGCATACTTATGCACTTTTCTATTGTGTTTTATAGTATTAATAGAAGAAGAAGTGCACTTCAAGTGCCTGGATGATGCACTTATTTAGCTGAAAATAAAATAATAAATAAAGTGTGGAATGTTGGACACTTCACGCACTCGCAATGTGATCGCAGCTTTGCTTTAAATAGTGATAGAGGGGCGGGGTTACCAGGCGCTAACTGTGGATGAGAATATATCCGAAATTCATACACTAGACAGTAGAGTGCATAGTCAACAGTGTTGTATAAAGTACGTACTAGAAAAAGACTTTGGTAGAAGTGAAAGTTACCTTTTAGAATATTACTCAAGTAAAAGTCTTAAAGTATCTGATATTTACTGTACTTAAGTATTTGCAGTAAAAGTAAAAAGTAAAATTTCAGTGATTTTCAGTAGACATAAGAGCAAGGGCGGTTCTAGGGTTTCATCTTTAGGGGGTTTTAGCCCTCAGTGAGAATTTTATATTATATATTATATGACTACATAGTAAGCCAAAAGTTATGGTATTATTTAAAATGGCAAAAGTGGACACCAAAATTTTATGCATGATGTAATGATGCCGGTCTTGAATCAAATCAGTTCATGTATGTGTGCGTTCTCTACAAACAGTGTGTCCAATGAATGCAGTCATTAATAAAAATATTCACAAGACAAAGACCAAATCAATAAATGTTATTTTTATTTAGTATTAAATGGATTGTTTGCATTAATATTTTGTTTGTGCTACAACTCTGGTAATAAGAATAGTGACATTTCACTGCTTTTGGTTGCCGTCTTTGCGGCTCCCTTATTGCAGTCGCACACATTTCTTCTGATTTTATTTTGTAGTAATGAGTAACGAAGATGCTTAGTGGAAATATAGCGAAGTAAAGTACAGATACGTGAAATTTCTGCTTAAGTACAGTAACAAAGTATTTGTACTCTGTTACATTACAACACTCACTCATCTTCTACCGCTTATCCGAACTATCTCGGGTCACAGGGAGCCTGTGCCTATGTCAGGCGTCATCGCGCATCAAGGCAGGATACACCCTGGACGGAGTGCCAACCCATCACAGGGCACACACACACACACACTCTCATTCACTCACGCAATCACACACTACGGACAATTTTCCAGAGATGCCAATCAACCTACCATGCATGTCTTTGGACCGGGGGAGGAAACCGGAGTACCCGGAGGAAACCCCCGAGGCACGGGGAGAACATGCAAACTCCACACACACAAGGCGGAGGCGGGAATCGAACCCCCAACCCTGGAGGTGTGAGGCGAACGTGCTAACCACTAAGCCTATGACTAGCTTAAGTGATCAGTTTACGTGATCCAACTCTATTTGCAAATCCTATGTGGGAGAAATAAGTATAGCATTTATTGAACTTGATTAAAGCATGTCTCATCACCAGTGAGACATGTGACCTGCGTTCGAGCTTTACCTGGGTTTCATACACCTGGAACTAACTGGATGTACGTCAATTATAAATTCAAAAGAGTCCTGACTCATTTTAGATCAGACTCGCAACCAGAAAATCTTTTTTTATAATTATTGAAAATCTAATTTCCATGAAGGGGGGCACGGTGGCTTAGTGGTTAGCACGTTCGCCTCACACCTCCAGGGTCGGGGTTCGATTCCCGCCTCCACCTTGTGTGTGTGGAGTTTGCATGTTCTCCCCGTGCCTTGGGGGTTTCCTCCGGGTACTCCGGTTTCCTCCCCCGGTCCAAAGACATGCATGGTAGGTTGATTGGCATCTCTGGAAAAATTGTCCCTAGTGTGTGATTGCGTGAGTGAATGAGTGTGTGTGTGTGCCCTGCGATGGGTTGGCACTCCGTCCAGGGTGTATTGATGCCCGATGACGCCTGAGATAGGCACAGGCTCCCCGTGACCCGAGGTAGTTCGGATAAGCGGTAGAAGATGAATGAATGAATGAATGAATTTCCATGAAAAGCCAGTGAAGTGATAATAAGGGTTAAGCATGTAAAGGCATGTTTAAAAAGTCATCGGACCAACCATTAATAAAATCCACTCGTGATCGTGATCGTGATCAAGTTAGATCCAACAAGGTGGAATTTGATTTAAAAGAAAAGTCACTTGTAACCATGATGTAGATTCAAGAAACAAGCTGAAGTAGGTAAAAAGGTAAACAATAAGCCACACAGTGGTTTCAGGGTCAACAAGTATATCATTTCTGCCACCCTAGTTTTGCTGCAGCAAAAAAAAAAAAAAAATGGTTGATAAACAAAAATTAAATACAATGATACCTTATAACTAACAAATATTACGTTCAATGCAGATAATAATATAAAAAAAAGGAGTCATGTACCATTTTTTTTTGCTTTTGCAAATGTAGAGTATAGACATCATTTGTGGTTTTACTTTGCAGGGTGTAGGAAAATGTCAGCTGTTTACAGAGAGAGTTCTGTTAACCACAGGCTTGCTACTAATTCTGAACTAAATTGGCTTACCAGTGAAAGTCTGAGAGAACCTCTTGAAATTTTCTTGCCAATCTGATATAAAATGAGGCTTTGTTTGGAAACCCTTACATAGAATTTTAGCGGAATTAAATTTTACACCTTCAAATTTGAGCTGCTTGTGAACAAGCACTCGGAGCGTCTCAGTGATACTTATCAAATATTTATAAAAACCTCAAATTCTTAAATCCTTAAGTGTCTACTTTTATATCAGCTTCATATTAAGCACCAGTCAGGTTGACCTAACTTCTGAATCGAGTAACCCATTTGGCCTTGTGACAAATGATTCATGAGCTTAGCAATAGAGAGTTTCATTGGAAAATAAACAAATCTGAGTTATGCTCTGGTGCACTGCTGGTTCTCCTGCATGTCAGTGTAACAGCTGATGCTTGGAACAAACCCTTGCAGGTTAATGCCAGGCTAATGTAGCCATATAAACACTGCCTTTAAAGGAAAAGTCTCTTTTGAAACACATTAAAATGTGTTTATAATGAAACACTTGCGACAGGTTAACAATTCTTGTGCACGTGTTCTGTTTTTGTTATTCTCCTAAGAGTTTAGCATTTGTTTGCTATGCTATTGTCATAGTTATTAGTTACAGTAGGCATTTTTCAAAGGAGAAAGAAAATGATCTCAAGCTTGAAGGGATAGAGTAAAGTTTTCTGACATCTCAATCTTTAATTATTTAATTAACATGTGATCTTTAATGCTGTCCATATTTAATTTTGTGAAGTAATTCTTTTTTTTCCTTCGACATCACCCATCGCTTTAGTCTTTTCGCCAGATTGTACCTTATGTCTGAATACTGTTCTCAAAAATTTCCAGAACTTTTCATACAATAGTAATACCTCAGCGTCAACACCAACTACACTCTTCAGGCTCCGGCTTAACCGGTGTTAAATGTTGTCTTTTTCTTGTCATCATATTGTCTTGTCCATGTAGTAGGGCTTTCGGTGATTTTAAACGCCACTTTGTTTTCCTTTCTCCCCAGTTCCGAGTGTACATTAACTCCATCCAGAGGAGCAACGAGAGCAAGACTGACCTTATTGCGCTGCGCTTCATCTCCATCAACTCCATCATTGACCCTTGGGTGTTTATCATCCTCAGCCCTTCTAGGCTACGCTTCCTTTTAGGGGCACTCTGCAAAGCCGGAAACCGGAACTCGATTTATAGAACCTCGCTGGCTAAAAACTCTGAAGGACCGACCGATCAGTGCCAAAACATCACCGTAATCACTGAAGTCACACATCTGAAAAAAGCTGCTCAGATGATATGACCAAGGATATGTATGAGAGATTGTATGTTTTTTTTTTTTTTTTGTAAGGCTAATATAGAGGAGTCCCTAAAAGCCAGGCCATTTTGATTGGCAAAAAGATACAAACTCTACGGTGATTGTTGTTGTTGTGTTCTTTTGAAACCACTAAAGTATTTTTTAGAGTAAAGACTGAATTCTGTCAGCACTTTAAAATAAAAAAGGTCATGACAGACAACCTGACAATATGAATGTTCTGGAAGTTCCATATAAGAGACTGAAATGACATTATTGTGTGTTACGGATATCTAGCATGGACAAAATGGACCAGGTTTGTAACACAAATCCTGTGTTGCTACACGCATCATCGGCCCATGTTGGCTTTTTATGCATCTTACCCAGGCAGCAGTGGAACGCAGTCATGTTTTCACTTCAATGGAAGGTCAATAAAGCCGAACCGCACAGACGGATCATTCTTGCGTCGTTAGGACGTAATGGGATTTAATTGCAGGGACACTTTGTGACATGTTCACTTACCCTTAAGCTCTTGTGCTAAATTGTGAATCGTGTTATTAATTTAAATGGAAAAAAACCCCAAAAAACAGACCTGTTGTATGCAGACGTGTTGTATTTTAACGTGTGTGTGTGTGAGCGTCTGTATGTACGTAGGTGTGTATGCTGAAAAAGTGTTGTATAATATCCATGTTTGTTTCAGAAAACTGATCTATGGGTTGAAAACATACCTCATTTCATACAACTAAGATTGTATTTGCACTGAGCTGTGAAAAAAAATTGTCAAGCTTGTATTTGTGGCTGTGGGATTAATACAAAGTGTTGAAGCGTTGTTGTTAAAATGTGGGTCAAGTTCATTTAACTTCTATCAACAGCATCAATAATTCCTCACAGACACATTGATTTCTCAGCAGTAATGCTTTTTTTGTTTGTTTGTTTGTTTGTTTATTCTCTACAAAATGATTTGATTTAGTTGCCAGAAATCACAAAATCACATCCGTAGAAACATAAAAGAGTTATCAGAAATCTTGTTTAGGATTTTTTAAGCACATGGTTTCGCTGCTGCTGACCAAATTTCTGTCTTTCCTATAAACCACACAAAGGTATTCAGAGATGAAAGATTACAATTAGTCAACTAAAATAAGCAGTAATTAAACTGAAAAAAGGAGAAAATAAACAGTACTTAACTTTCCTTAACTGCTGATTCTGCATTGACAGAAAACCTTGCTGTTTAATGGATATCTTACAAGAAACCTTATACCCAAATATTATGGAAAGTCAGCTAACTATTTTTTTGTGGTAAAAATGCCTTGCTTACCTTGTTTCAAGCCATTCTAGTGTGGTATAGAAAGACTCAGGAAGACTCAGCTCGATTTGTGCCAGTTCTCATGAATATTCAAATGAGCTATGCTGCTTGGCTCCGATTGGCTAACCGCTAGGATATAAGAGCGTGACTATTCATTCACCCAGCACAATAAGTAGCCTAGGCTAGAGGAAATTTGTTTACAATCACCTTGAATTGCGGCAGAACGGCTTCTTCACAAGCCCGTTGACGTTCAGCCATCCTTGCTGTATAGGAAACTCACTGAGCTACACGAATTCTGGGGGCGCGGTCTCAAGTGGGAGAGCTCATGAATAGTAATGAGCTCAGTCACTCTGATGTCATAGTGACCAGCTTTTCCAACTGACCTGATTTCTCCCCTTATTTCTTTTAAGTGGCTAGAACTGACCGGGGAGGTAGCAGTTCGTTTTCAAATTCACGACACGACACAGACACATTTGGACCTAACACATATCAAAAAATCCAAGTAAAAAGGTTTTGTGTGGAAGGGCACCTTTAAGAATTTTGTGTTCTCGTGACAGGAGTGTGTTCCTCCTTAAAATTGCATGTTTTTCTGCAGATCACAGTTGTAAAGAGTGTTTCTTTGCACTTCCTTTCTGTTCCTGTAGGTTTTAATTATTATGGCTGTTAAACTTTGACATCTCTCATCAACAAGGTGTATCTGGATTGGATAAAAGGAAATCACTGAGATCACCATTCTGATGTATGATGTAAACCTTAACTGAAGGTCTTGACCCGTATCCGCATGACTGGATGCATCGCACAGCTGTTGCCTGATTAGCAGATTTACATAAATGATCAGATGTTCATTTTAAAGATGGCAGCAGAGAAGTAAAGAAGTGGTCAATCAGTCGACTTTTATGTAGCAAAGAAGCCACGTCTCTTACCCGGTCTTTAAAATGCTGGTACCTCAGCGGGTCAAGCGCTGGATCAGATCAGAAGGTCACGAGTTCAAATCCCAGGACTGCCATTCTGCCACTGCTGAGCCCTTGAGCAAGACCTTTTACCCTCAACTGCTCAGTTACAAATGAGACAAAATAAAGTCATTTTGGTTTTCAGCAGATCATCAGATAAAACACAGAATTAGGCTGAAAAAAAAAAAACATTCTGGGCACAAATAAAAAGGTGGGAATTCTTTTGTTCTCATACTTTCCCAAGCTTGTTAGTACATTCCTGAACAATGCTCACATAAATCTCACACATGGTTAACAAATAAATAACAGGGTTTTTGTGCTCATTGTTCTGAAAGCCAAATGAAAATGTTTAGATGTTTTTATAAATTTCCTTAGCTGGAACGAGCGCTACGTTTGAGCAACAGCTGAGTCAGCATGCCTGATTGTTGCGATAGTGCACTGAGGATTTAGGGAAGTGTGTGAGTGTGTGTGTTTGTGAGTGACATGAAGCAGAGTAATGGAAGACGTGCGATGAAAGGAAGTGTCATGTATGGACAAGTCCGCTACCCAGAATTGTTAGTCTTTCTACATTCCAGAGCTAATCGCTTCTTAACCAGGACACGTTGTACTCAAAAGTGGAGCTGTATGGACAAAGACGGTGTCTGTATTCCGATTATAGTCTTACAAAAGTCTTATAATTTGAATATGCATGATGGTCGGGAAAACCTGCAGACATTCCTGAAATGTAATTTGTTCCTCCACACAATAATAAAGTTGCGACAGTCATCCGAAGCGGTACAGGGGTAAAAACTTGGCCGTGCGCTCATGAGGGTATAAATCACAACAACACGCCAATCAAGGACGAATGCAAGCTCATGCATGCGGTCGGTGGTGCATGACAATTTTCTCTTGAGTTTCTTCTGTAATACAAAAAAGTCAGCAACAGTTTTAAAAGAAAAACTGTCTGGCTTCACATGGCATGGCTCGGAGGAAGGATGAGATAGAATTCACTTTCCTGGACCGGTTGCTGTGGTATGATAGAGCAGAGTTAGCTAGTGGTAGGATTCGGAAAAGACTAAATTAGGGCGGAAAATATATGCTTTATTAAGTAGAAATTTCAGCCTGATTTTGTTTTTTTCTGAACGTTTTGCAGAATTCCACACAAGACGTCAGCGTGCAAGTACAAGTAACTTCAGATTTCAGTTCCAAACAGCCCATAGTTGGGGAAGAAACACGTGACGGGACCTACAAAACATGTGAAATTGATTGAATTGCTTAAAACGTTCATTTACTTGCTATTTGCTGATTTGAAATATTTAACAAAGCAACAAATACAACAATGTCTGGGCTGCACCACAAGATATGAGGTTTATTCAGAAGATACAAGATTTATTTGATCCTAGCTGATGTTTGCAATGCAACCGGATCCAGATATAAGAGCAGGATTAACAGATGTTTAACAGACATTTTGTCCTTTTTTTCATCCTTGAGTCATCTAACCTCAGCATAAAGACCACACACTTGCACTTCACTAAGATCTGAACGAATCTCAATCACGAAACAACAAACATCAGATGTAAACAAACGTGCCGCGGTTTATCTCTGCTGTCATTGGTTATTTCATGCCTCTACAGGATGTTGAGTTGTTAATATGCTACAGCGATCCCGTCTCTCTTGTTTACCTTCTGATGTATCTCCATTTGTGAAATATTAAATAGAGATGTTCTGGTAATATGGTGGAATGGAGACTTTGTGGGGGAAAGTTGAAAGGCCATTGAATCAGTGTAGTGACTGACCGCAGAGCTGCTAACGGTTTGGCCATAGACTCTTTCACCCATTACTTTTTGTTCTCACGAGAAACTATGCTACCAAATAGTTCACACCCTCCACATATTAAACCGTTACCAGTGGTTGCTAGCCAAAATCAGCTTGCTAGTTGCTAAAATGTTAGCTGACGTATCTCACGTTATGTAGTTTTTTTTTATGTATCTTTCAGTAATTAGCAAGAAATAAAAAATGAAACTGGGGGGGAGGCACGGTGGCTTAGTGGTTAGCACGTTCGCCTCACACCTAAAGGGCTGGGGGTTCGATTCCCGCCTCCGCCTTGTGTGTGTGGAGTTTGCATGTTCTCCCCGTGCCTCGGGGGTTTCCTCTGGGTACTCCAGTTTCCTCCCCCGGTCCAAAGACATGCATGGTAGGTTGATTGGCATCTCTGGAAAATTGTCCATAGTGTGTGATTGTGTGAGTGAATGAGAGTGTGTGTGTGCCCTGCGATGGGTTGGCACTCCGTCCAGGGTGTATCCTGCCTTGATGCGCGATGACGCCTGAGACAGGCACAGGCTCCCCGTGACCCGAGGTAGTTCGGATAAGCGGTAGAAAATGAATGAATGATGAAAATTGAAACGAAATATATTTGCAAGCAGGATAAAAAAAAAAAAACAATTAGAAAACTTGAGCATGGTAGCAGAGTTTACGCTGTCATGCTGGGGCTTATTTTATCCTGTTAATCAACGCTGGTTAGAAAAAAAAACAAGATTGAATTTGATTTCCGTTTACAGTAAGCTACAGGGTTTTGTAGTTTGCTGACTGAGAAGGTGGAAAAGAAACTACTCATCATCTATGTTTGCCTTTGAGTTAACATTTAATCGGCGTTGGCTATATTTTAAAAGCGACACATGAAGTGGTAGAAAATGAATGAGAGATTAGAAGTTAATAATATCTTAACATTCAACATAACAATGAACAAGTGGGTCATAAAGCATTTCTGCAATAGGAATTTCCCTTAAATTTCATTCCTGCTTCCTTTGGCCCAAATATTAATAAGAAGGAAATGAGTAACTAGCTTTTGATAGCTCCTATAATTCAAGCAGCATTGATAATAGAAGCTGTGACCTTGATACAGATTACTATTGTCTTTAAAATTCAATGTGGAAAAAAATAAACTCATGTAGGGAAAAAAACACAGATATTATATTTCAACACACTGCTTGTAGTGTTGAAATATATTGAATACATTAAAGTTACTCATATCAATCTGTTTATCTGTGTTTTTTCTTTCTCCACCATGAACAGGAACAATCTTTCAGTTCATCCTAGTGCTCGTTGTCTGTCTCTTTCCTTTCTACATCATCTGTCATATTATTTTCCGAAGGTGAGTTGCATCAAGCTCTGGGTTCGGAGCTTTAACGTGAGTTGACCATGAGACCATGAGCATTCCACTATCATCATGTGTGTGTTAGACCATCTGTGTTTGATGACAAGGTCCATGAGTGGAACATATGGTCTGAAGTATTTTCATTTTTCCATTGTGTGTGTATGTATACAGTATGTGTGTGTGTGTGTGTGTGTGTGTGTGTGTGTTGATTTTGCAGAAAATGCTCCAGTTTTTTGCACGTATTTGCCTTGATTCATGAAATTTGTGTCTTTGAATGTTACATAGGACTAATATTAGTAATGCAGATCCAGCCTAAGCAGCACTTTAGCTTTCACCGACACACACTAACTTCCTTATTTATAATGAGTGCCATTTGTTTCGTCCCAATTGAAATAACTAATGTAAACGAAAACTTAATTGTCTGCTGTAATTTCTTTAGATGTCATTAATAGTAAATGATTATCCACCCATATTGACTGTGAGAATGGATAAAAAATATATACTGTATATGTTTTTTACGAGAAATCAAAAATAATCTTTAAAGCCCGGATTTGTTTGTGAGCACTTAAAAGCCCTGTTGACTTTCACAAAGTGGTGAAATCAAATCATGTTCATTAGCACTGCCTGTGTTTGGACAGTTTATCGGTTTTACTGCTGTATAATTAATGTCACGGGAGGATATGGGTGTTTATGGCTGTGAGCATCATGCCAAACAGAACAGGAAACAGTCACTCACCATGGAGGAGATGATGCCACAGTAATTGTTTAAAAGCTTGTCCTTTTTTACAGGCGGTCTTTTCACACTGTACTTGTAGTAATTCATCTACTCAGATACATAGACCCTGTCTTTGTACACTACTGTTCCCTACAGGTTCTTCTACAAATTCAAATGATGTCCATATTTTTAAAAAATATTTTCAACTCTTTAACAGAATACATGCTACCTCACGGATCATGTCGATGGGAACACGTATGCGTTTAAGTGTTTATAGAATCACGTAGCAGCAATATAATATGCATTAAATCACGAGGACACGAGTCAAGACCTTAAGTTAAGGTTCATCAGATCAAACACCAGAATTAGGAACTAAGGTCTCATTGATCTCAAACAACATATCGTCACTGTTGGGTGGAATCCTTGTATCTCCAATACCAGAGGAAATTAAAAAAAACGCCGTTTTTTTTGAGTTATTAAACATTGTATCGTTAAAGTTGTTATTATACCTTATATTGCTATCATATACTGTTGTGTACCAACATTAACACAACATTTTCCCAAAGTCACGTTTTATCGGAGATACAAGCTTTATGACTTGTGAGCAGGGAGATACGAGATTATGATGTCATCGATAAGAACGGTACGGACACAGACGTCGCTGCTGCCAGCAGTGTTCAATAAAGTCTGCGGTCACGTTGAGCCTTTTGACAAGAGACAAGGTTTCAATAGTTAACCAAAGCTAATGACTGTAGTTACATACATCTTCCTAAACTCTATTTTAAAGGTTCAAGAGCTATAAGTGATGCAGTACAAAACACGATAAGCTGATTAGGCTGTCTAATAGGTGGAGATTAGTCTAATCTGCTCGCAAACTTACCTTCGTGGCTCACGGGTTTCTTTCTGCACAGAAGCATTACAGCTACCGATTTTTAACACAACAGGCCTACTCAAATGTATCTAACCTAACTATTTTCACTTGTTAGTGTCCTGTCCAAAAAACAGTGTTTTACATGCACAGTGCCAAGAGAGGCATTGTCTATAAGTAGGCTGACTTAAAGTCAGTAAAATAATAATAAAAACAATAATTTAATAGTGGTATCCAAAACATTCAATTTAATTCAAATATTATATTATAAAAAAAACATTTTAAAACGTCAATGAACATGTATAATAAGCAGTAATAAATAGTAATAAATAGATATTTAAAATGCATCAATAACACAGATAAACATAGATTAAATCATAGTTAAAGGGATAGTTCACCCAAAAAATAAAATTAATAAAGGTCAAATTATCGTTTCACTACGTTATATGGCATGTTTACCTATAATAACGAGGCAAAAAGCCAGCCAGCTTGCTTAAAGTGATGAGCATGATGGTTGAACATAACGGTTTGCCTTGACATTGTAAGATACAATCTTATCTTATCTGCAATGCACAGGGTTTAGTCCGCGTTGCAGTGAATTGTCTTGCGCTAAATTCCTGTCCTCAGAGGAGCACCAGAACTAGCGGGGGTCAAGATTTTCTTTTCTTTGAGCCCCACGAAAATCACTTTAGATATCACCTTAATACGTGTTGATTCGTTGCGACTCTTAATCTTGAGGAGAAATATGCCGCGCAGCTCTCCCACGGAGTGAAGAAGAGGTGGAGTTACGAGGTTTCTCAGACAGTTGAAGTGTCCAATGGAGTTATGAGATTTGCGCTCAAGCTATTTTCAAGACTTTAGATTGGTTAATAACTTGTAAAAATAACAGACCCAAGTGGGGACTGACCAATAGCATCAATATGTGAAAAAATATGAAATTGACAAAATTTGGACATACGAGGTTTCCGCCCGACAGCGACGATATTTTACATGGAATGGTGCAAAAAAAAAATCAAAAAAGCATCCAGAGGAGAATGGATAGAATGGACAGAAACGCTAAGTCAAATAACCATAACTCGTTTCAACAGTGCTGAGCAGAAAAGCATCTCAGAATGCAAAGCACTTCAAACCGTGAGGCTTTCTATCTATCTATCTGTCTATCTGTCTGTCTGTCTGTCTGTGGGTCTGTCTGTCTATCTATCTGTCTGTCTAACTGTCTGTCTGTCTATCTATCTATCTGTATGGTTGTCTGTCTGTGTGGTCTGTCTGTCTATCTATCTGTCTGTCTGTCTATCTGTCTGTCTGTCTATCCGTATGTCTGTCTGTCTGTCTATCTATCTGTCTGTCTGTCTGTCTGTCTAATTTTTTATATTTTTTAATTTTTTAAAAGTTAAAATTGTATACAATTGTGGATGTATATGAAAGTTGTTTGGTTAAACAGTCTGAGAAATAAACCAGGACCTTTTCAGGAGCTTCAGAAATCTAAGCAAATCTTTTTATTTTTTTTTAAGTTAGTTGTTTAATGAAGATCCCAATAGACAATGTATCTGCATAAAAGACTTTAGGAGCTATGTAGCTTTTAGATCTGGTGAAATTCAGTTTATTGTCATACACATAGATAGACACAGATACACAGAAAGACATCCGTTATCCCTTGATGATGCCATGTCTGGAATCCCAGTTTCACTGCAGGAATGTTTTTATTTATTTATCTATTTTTTTTCAAAATGTCAACATCAGTTTACGCCGCTGTTATGGTTGAATGGATATCAATGGAAAGTGAGACACAGCTGAATTAGCTCTGTTCTGAAGACTACATCTTTGATTCATCTCTGGGGTCTACTTGGAAGTCTCTGGGAAATCAGTGTCTTTATTTAAAATAGAATCATGAACTCCAGAGTCAAATCTAATCATCTGGAAAAGCTTTTTTTTTAGGTGGCAATCATGTTAATTCGGTTATTTGCTTTTAAGTTTGTCACATAGTTTTGAATGTAGAATGAATGGAGTTCAAGGAAAACACAAAACAGACTCTCGAGACCACCGGGATTCGATCTAGGACAGGGCCGACATTTGGTAGCATTTAACGTGGTCCTCTGCCTCCGCTGATGATCAAAACCCGGGGTCTAGTTAGCGAATGAAAACAACGTTGTGAGTTTAATCACGTAGATGATTTATGAGCTAATTCTACATTTTCTAGACATTACCAAATGGGCTTGACCCTCATAGCATGACCGCATAAAACAGGAAAGGAGGTCCCAACCCTGAAATAATTGAAATGTTTGCTTAAATATTAAAAGCCTGAAGAGATTAAACCCCGAGAGAGAAGAGCTCATACCCGTCCTTGAGAACTCCCGGTTACACAAGAAGCTGAAAGTTTAAAAAGGAATAAATCATGTGATTTAAAACAAATAAAGGAAATGTTTGACAACTCAAATTGTCTTTAAATGTGTGATATTAAACATTTTAACTACTTTGAACAAAATGCCAAAAATGGAAAAGTTCTTCAATTCGTGTATTTTTAAGACTGAATATTTCACCCTTTATTATTGTTGTTCGTAATATTATACATAGGTATAAGACGCCTATTCAATGTGCCTGTATTTGTCTGTGTTTGTGTCTGTGTTTTTGTTGTATTTTTACCTAGTACTTTTTCTTGCATAGCTTGCATACTAAGTGGTAACATGTTGTGTAATATGTTGTACTTGTAGTCACTGAACTAAAACCTCAATCCACAGGGGTTAAGAGACCAATTGTGTGTCACGGAGCAAACTATGTTTAGACTTACTTTTGGGGTTTTTCTATCCTAAAAGGGAAGTGGTGATTAATCGTTAGCTGGATTCCCAAGAAAAAAGGGAATTAAATGGAAAAGTGAAATCAGAGATTCGAGAGATGTTGAAATACAAAGAGAAAAAGGATCAGATTGCCGGCAAAGTATCGGAGACTTGACAAATAAAAGCTGCTATATTTGAAGGCCCACATAAAAAGGTCAATGTACTAACCAGCTGGGGTAATATACTCCACTCAAGCCCTGATTTACAAACTAAATCCCTAATAAAAAGTGCTAACTTGTAATGTAAACGCTCATAAACTGTGTGAGCACATACAGTAGTGGGAGGGTTTGTGATTTGTGTAACTCATCTCTCTCTCTCACTCATCTTCTACCGCTTATCCGAGCTACCTCGGGTCATGGGGAGCCTATGCCTATCTCAGGCGTCATCGGGCATCAAGGCAGGATACACCCTGGACGGAGTGCCAACCCATCGCAGGGCACACACACACACACACACACTCTCTCATTCACTCACGCAATCACACACTATGGACAATTTTCCAGAGATGCCAATCAACCTACCATGCATGTCTTTGGACCGGGGGAGGAAACCGGAGTACCCAGAAGAAACCCCCGAGGCACGGGGAGAACATGCAAACTCCACACACACAAGGCGGAGGCGGGAATCAGAACCCCCAACCCTGGAGGTGTGAGGCGAACGTGCTAACCACTAAGCCACCGTGTGCCCCCATTTGTGTATATTTAATTGAAATAATAATTGAAATACTACAATCACTATCTGGGCTGTTAAGCTCTACATCCAGATGAATTCAGATACAAAATATTATTTTTTTCATATATATAAAGAGAAGAAATGATATTTGGAACTAAAAAGATCCCAGTTACAAACATTTTGTACTCTCGTGTATGTGGGAGCGGGGGGTCAAAAGCATGCTGGACAAAATGGACATAATATTGAATATATTTCCAGTAACATTCAGAACATCGCCACATCCCAACATCTTGGTCAGTGCCACCAGTGCTGCTCTGACATAGAACACCAATTTCTGTGTTTTTGTTCACTGTCTTAATAAAAATGTGGATAATATAATGTTAGAATGAATAATTCTTAATATTATATGAAAATATAGTATTTATAACCTTGGCACACTAGACGAAAGTTTTGTTCTGGCAGGAAGTATGTATGAACGTCCAGTAAATGAAAGTATATTTTAATTAGAGTGGAAATTGATACTTGATTACATCACATTTGTTGCATCCTTTGTTGGTCACTTGTCTGTGCAACACATCATTATAAATCTAAATAAAGGCAGGAAGCTCTCATGTCTGTTTCCCCTATTAGTTCCTGAGGCACTCTTGGTTGCACAATTCCACTCGACTATAAACTTCCACATTATTTCCTGTACAGTGTCACTCAAATGAGGATGAGGTTTCTTACTGAGTCTGGTTCCTCTCAAGGTTTCTTACTTATATCATCTCAGGGAGTTTTTCTTTGATACCGTCACCTCGAACTTGTTCATTAGGGATAGATTTTAGAGATAAATAGTAACTTAAGTTAAAACTATATTTCTGTAAAACTACTTTGAGACAGTGTCAACTATTAAAAGTGCTATGCAAATAAATTGAATTGATTTTAAATTAATTGAATTATGGCTAGGGGGCACGGTGGCTTAGTGGTTAGCACGTTCGCCTCACACCTCCAGGGTTGGGGGTTCGATTCCCGCCTCCGCCTTGTGTGTGTGGAGTTTGCATGTTCTCCCTGTGCCTCGGGTCCATGGTCATGTTATCCACCAGTCAGTGGCTTAACCACTGTTTAGACAAGGCCACCCAGGGTCATCTTGCCTCTAATGCAAGCCTAGCTTATTCGGAAAGAGCATGGAACTTTCTGTTGTTCACAAAAAGCCACTTTCAAGTTTCAATTGAGTATCGTACATAAACGTCTGTAGAGAGGAGCATCCAGTACGAGGGGAAGCTTACTCCTGGGGAATTATGGTAAATGGAGGCACCCCACCCCTTTAAGAAAGACATTATAAAGCCTGTGTGACTCCAGACAATCAGGAGTATTAATAATCAATAATCAGACTAAACCTCCACGTCCCCACGTAAAACTAATCCCGTCCGAATAGGGCTTTAGTGTACCAAATCTAACCATTAATATGGGACAGTTCAACTGCTTGGGGGTGAAGCAGCCTAGAAAGTACGGCCTTTTCAGCAGCCTCTGAAATAAGAAGGATAAGAACAGCAAAAGGTTAAAAAACCTTTTCTGAAGTGGCTTGTCTTGGTCATCAATGATCATGTACTGGGACGACGAAGGAAACAAGAATTCAATAACAAGTATATTAAAAACATTTGTAAATCAGGATCCTGTTTGTGTTTTTGTGTTTAAAAGACAAATGAATTTTCCAGAGCAAATGAACATCAAGGGACATTATTCTGTGCCCAACTGCTCCACTGGAGGTTTTACATTTAACTCATCTTGTTTTCACAATAGTTCTGGGCCTCCCTTATGCAAAATAAATAAATAAATAATAATAATCTCTCTCGCAATTCGCCCAGTTTTATTCCCCGCCTCTATCTTTTTTTTTTTTTTTTTTTTGGCGCATAGACTGGAAATGTGTTTGTCAGACAGAAGACCTTTTGCCTTAAATCTGAGACAAACATTTTTATTTTTTTTTTGTAAAAGACATAGACAAAGGTTGGAATTCACTTCCTCTGTACATGGGCTTGTGCATATTGTCTGTGCACATTTGTTATTGTGGGCAAACACAGTTTTAACAGAGTACAGTTTGCAGCAGCAAAAAAGGACTTCGAATTGGATTTATAGTCAGAATCAGATTCAGAGTCAGACATGAAATTAGAAACAGGGATAAAATTTTGGAAACACTAATATAAAGTCGGGAGGCACTGTGGCTTAGTGGTTAGCACGTTCGCCTCACACCTCCAGGGTTGGGGGTTCGATTTCCACCTCCGCCTTGTGTGTGTGGAGTTTGCATGTTCTCCCCGTGCCTCGGGGGTTTCCTCCGGGTACTCCGGTTTCCTCCCCCGGTCCAAAGACATGCATGGTAGGTTGATTAGCATCTCTGGAAAATTGTCCGTAGTGTGTGATTGCGTGAGTGATTGAGAGTGTGTGTGTGCCCTGCGATGGGTTGGCACTCCGTCCAGGGTGTATCCTGCCTTAATGCCCAATGACGCCTGAGATAGGCACAGGCTCCCTGTGACCCGAGGTAGTTCAGATAAGCGGTAGAAAATGAATGAATGAATAATATAAAGTCAATATATGCATTTATCCAGAGTTTCTGTTCAACTCCACCCAGGTAAAAAGTGCTAGATCAGGTCTAACTAACACCGCTAACACCATGAACAGTTTAGAATTCAATGCTCCAAGTTTTTATTTCCACATCACCCCGGTGGATCGCGTGATCTGAAAGCAACTTGTTAGTTACTTAAAACACCTCAAACCTTGATCATTATGAAAAGAATTTCCTGCTTTTTAATGAGAGGTTGCACAGAATTGGGGTTCAATGCATTGTAGACTGACAGTTAACGCCCCTGTGTGTCGCTACAACAATTAGCACTGGTGCATCCTACGGGTCACACAGGGTTATTATCAAATTTAGAAACAAGGACACATGGTGCCTTTGGCTTTTTTTTTATCTCTTGTTCTCATCTCCACAACCTCCACAATGTACAATGGGTTGAATATTAGTGTGACTTATCTCAGTATTTATAGATGAGATAATTGAAGTCTGTCCAGGTTCAAACAGGCTTTTAGCCGTAGTAAAAAACACTAGTAGGTAATTTATTGTTCTGTTCCTATAATGTATATAATGTATAATATAATATCATATGATATCATAATCTCTAAAACCAGAGATTTTTGATGAATCATTTCAAAGTGATTTCACGGGGAGTCCAGGGTGTATCCTGCTTTGATGCCCGATGACGCCTGAGATAGGCACAGGCTCCCCGTGACCCGAGGTAGTTCGGATAAGCGGTAGAAGATGAATGAATGAATGAATATTAATCGAGGCCCATAAACATGTGAATTAAATCAAGATCTTTGTATTGCTGAAAATACATCTAGGCACAAAGGTTACACTGTGTAGCTGTGGAACTTTTATGTATTCATACCCTTCATGGCCTGGATAAAGATTAATGCTCACCCTTTGACCATGTGACCTGGAAAATGTGGGAATCCAGGCTCGTCTTCTCCGAAATCTGTAAAAGTGTACGTCATCGGAGATAGCATCAAGTCCCGGTTTATGGTGGATTTATTTATTGATATAACAAATTTATCAGTAACATCGAAGAAGTCCATCTAAGGATAAACACGAGGAGACTATTTATCTCTGAACAAATCATTCCGTGTACGCATCAGCATACAGTACGTTGATTTTCCCAATGACGCATCTGAAATCCATCTACGCTTGAATTTGAGTATTGTTTTTTAAGAACATGTGATTTTGTTTCATTCACACACTCATTCACACCTAGAGAATCAGCTTGCTTATGTTTTTTTTGGTTTGTGGAAGGAAACTGGAGAACCTGATTCAGGGCCATAAACATGCAGGTAGCTGGATTGGATATGCAGAAAATGCTCCTAGGTGTGAATGAGTGGGTAGTACTGTGTGTGTGTGTGTGTGTGTGTGTGTGTTTGTGTGTTTTGTGATGTCAATGGGCCGGCGTGCCATATGGGGTAAATTCTAATGAATGAATGAATATGCTTTTAAAAATAATGCAGCAATTCAGAATCACAACTTGCCTTGGTGCATAAAACGTCAATTTTAAAAATTCAGGAAATTGGCTGTTGGCAAATTTTACAAATCAAAAAATAATTCTCTGTGACATTGAATGTTCTGGACAAAAAATGTAGTGGCTTATAGCACCACTGGTCACTTGGTCAATATGTAACCTACACAGTGTATTTCTATATGATTTATTCCACCATCTAAGGACCAGGACCACTAAAGGACCACCACTGAACATATACTGTACTGTACAGTGACCTTCACTATTAAAGGTATGTTTCACTACTTTATGTCACGTTCAATGTAAAGTTTTCTTCAAAAAAAATAAACCTTGTTATATAATTTCCTTTTAAATTCCTTTAATTCTAAATCTCAGAGTAGCTGGCCCATAGAATAATGCTGCCACCACCATGCTTCGCCATAGAGTATCTATCTATCTATCTATCTATCTATCTATCTATCTATCTATCTATCTATCTATCTATCTATTTTGTCAAAGAACAATTTAACATTTTTTTATCTATGCTATGTAAAAGCACAATAGTGGATATACCACTGTTCTACTAGCATGTAGCAAGGCACTTCAACAAAAACCTTAATTTTGTGGGGAACATAGCAAAATAAATTACAGAGCATTAACCAGTGTAGCAGGAAAGAAAATTACAACTAACATTTTTCAGGGTTACGTTAGTAGGATGTGTAGAGGCCCTCACTCCAGCTGACAGGCCGCAGGACATCGCTAGCTTCTCACGTTGCTCTGGTGTGATCTTGGTCATCTCTTTTTCTAACCTCTAGCACAGTTCAGTAACTCTGGTGGGTTTCTTAGCAATAAATTTGCTGCCAAGGATTTGGCTGTCTGGCCATTTCATTATTTCAGTGTTCTTATCTTCAAGGAACTGCTTTACCTGTTTTGTAACATTATGTAGTGGGTTTCTTTCTGCTAACTCTTTTTTACCAAACTGTAGAAGAGACAGGAGAAAATAAAAGACCAAGATCACACCAGAACAGTGTGAGAAACTAGTGGTGTCCTGCCCATTGTGCTGAAGCCAGCGGAACACTTCTTTCTCACTTTTAATAGTTGTAACAATTTTTAGCTGTATTCTTTTTTTGTGCTAAAGGGGTTACTTTTCTGTCATTTTGATCGCTGTGTTTTCCACAAAATGCATTTCATGCAAATACCCTATATCGTCCATTACCATGGGCTAATCTAAAGACGGTCTACAAAAATGATGATTGTTAGTCAGATAAGCTGCCAGGAAATGGACCCAACTGTGTAGCCTAAAGCCCAGAGACAACAGTTCATTTTCAACTGTCAGGTGTAAAAACTAAAAACAAAAGTCTTAGAAACATATATATCGTCGCTGTCAGACGGAATCCTCGTATCTCCAAAACCGTTATTTGTCCTGAAATAAAAAAAACGCCGTACCTTATCTGCAGTGCACAGGGTTTAGTCCGCTTTGCAGTGGATTGTCTTGCGCTAAATTCCCGTCCTCAAACGAGCACCAGAACTAGCGGGGGTCAAGATTTCTTTTTCTTTGAGCCCAGTGTTTTGAAAACATTTACCTCAGAAGACGTGTTGATTCGTTGCGACTCTTATTAAGGAGAAATATGCCGTGAAGCTCTCCCACGGAGTGAGGAAGAGGTGGACAGTTGAAGTGTCCAATGGAGTTATGAGATTTGCGCTCAAGCTATTTTCAAGACTTTAGATTGGTTAATAACTTGTAAAAATAACAGACCCACGTGGGGACTGACCAATAGCATCGATATGTGAAAAAATATGAAATTGACAAAATTTGGACATACGAGGTTTCCGCCCGACAGCGACGATATACATCCCAGCAGGGCAGGTTGCTGTGCTGACTCATAGAACCAAAGTCTGTGGTTCAAGCTTGAGCTCGGGACACTGTCTTACCATGTATTCCCACCTCATATCCAGTGCTCCTGGGATAATCTCCAGATTCACTGCGACCCTGACCATGTGCTTACTGAAGATGGATGAATAACTGATGCAAAGTATGCATCTGTGACCTAGAGTTTATAGTTTTAGAAAGATTTATCTAATAAAATGTCCAGTAAAAAGACAAAATAGGCTGCCAATATTGATGGAAGGAAATATGCCAGTATTGCTATGCTGGATACTCTGCATCATGGAAGAGTGTTTGTTAAAACTCTGGAGTCCTTGTTTTTCATACGCCTGTGTGAATTAAGCCACTATTTCAACTTAGATGTATGTTTTTAGTTAAAGTTCCATTGTACTCTTCTATGGATCTGTTTTCATATGTCATAAACACTGCATTTATGGTTTCCTCTCTTAGAGCTCATAGTTCAGACTAAGTTTAGCAAGACTGACTTCGTGTTTATGTTTTATCAAAATCTCGCCCTCTCTGAGAATGCCATGCAGTTCCCATAGCCCCAATGTGCTTTTCTTTTTCCTACATAATCCTACGTTAATGTTCATTTTTCTTTACAGTTAATGGTTCGCTTTTATAATAAATTTTACTTTAAATATTGTAATTATTGTAAATATTTAAATATTGCAAAAGACTTACAACATATCTTAATGGGATTACATTATGGGGTTAACCAACAATAATTAAATTAAATTACATTAAAAAAAAAAACATGTTAAACCCAAATGCAATTTGTGTTCATCATCTTTACCCTATTTCATGTTTAATACAGAAATGTCTGGAAGGCAATATTCCAACACTGTGTAATGATTTTCTTTGCTAAAGACACCTAATAAATCTGGTAATTTGAATCAATTGTCTTTGAGCAGGGAAATCATTAAACTGCGCTGGACGCGATTCCGGGTTTAATCTATTCCACAGCTCCATGTTGATTCAATATATAATGATCATACCATCCTACTAAACCAATATACTGGCTAGTGTACATCCTTTGTTGAATCCTTATCAAAACCAGAACCTTGCACAAGTTTTATAATTGACTCAGCTGTAATGAACCCAGATGTACATCTGTTTCGAACGTTAAATGGGAACCGTTTACTTGAATTGGTCATCAAAGCCCAAAGTAACATTTCAAAAATAGACTTGTTTAAAATTCCTAGTCAGCCACAGCTTATAAATGAATCAAAACCCATCACTGTAGTTTAGTTTAGTTTATGTTGTTACAGACACTGTACCAGCACTGATTAATGGGTTTTATAGAAGGTTCAAATAAATCCAAGGTTCAAGGTTTGATTCTGAGATCAGGTTACTGTTGAACTTTACGTGCCTGTGTAGGTTTCTTTCTTGGGTTCTAGGGTCTACACCACCAATTATACGACAAGTAAAGCTGTCTGACTTTTAATCATAGCTGTCGAAGATCATATAACGGCCAAAAACAACTCAACTCAAGCTCTCTTTTCCGGCATGCATTATACCCATGATAAAGCATGGTGGTGGCAGCATCATGCCATGGGTTACATGTGAATATTCTTTGGTAACTTTTATAATTGCTAAAAGTTCAATCAATGTTGGTAAAACTCTTATGATTGTAAGCTGTCTGTCTTGTGAACACCTAAAAATGTAGAAATATTTCATTTATAAATTTTCTGTCATAGTAAAGTTGTGATGAATGTTTTTTTTTTTTTCCCCCAGGGTAAAATAGACTGATTTCTCACATAGAGGAAGCACAATTAACGCCAAGGCCATAGTAAAACTTTCAGACGCATTTCCTGTCCTCCTTTTTTTCCTGTCACACTATTTTTGTGGTGTCAACAATGCTGAACAAGCAGAAAATGAGGACAAACACTAGTCATCTGGACTGTGTCTTGTGTCAGCTATATACAAACGCTCTGTAAATCAAGTCCATAACTGCTATGGTTGGCATTTTTTATGGGAAATTTGAAACAAGGGAACGACCAACCATCTTCCTCATTGAACATCTGAAAATAATAACAATAATAAAGAGATGTTTCCTAGCACTCTGAGCTGATTTTGTGTATTCTGATTACTGATTATCTTCTCAAGATCAAATCCAGATAAAAGACTCTTGAGGCAAATAGGGCACTATTTACACTTCCTGTGCCTTGAATACCAGGATTATATCCTGACAGGGATCAAAATTATAGGGGATAAGACGGATCTAATACAGATTTGATGCTAAGATTTATTTCATTTTAACCATAAAGTGTAAACAAACCAGTATCTCCGAGCCAAATCCCAACTGCCTCTCAATAGATGCTGCAGATGATTCATGAATGCCTTGAAAAAGTTTACAAAGATTCCTACCAGCATTTTAGGAGCATGTAAGTCAGAATGGATTTTATCTTACTCAGAAAATAACTACAAATGGCTAACAGCAAGGTAAGCCATATTCACCGGTTGAATATAATTGTGATGATTTGAACCTGCTGGATCCCATACTGATGCCTAAGTTCTGGTTGGAGTCTCATTATTTGGAGGATGTCTACTGGTGCTGAAGATGACCCCATGGATCTGGACAGCTTGGATATATGTAGGATTCATGTGCGTCATATCATTTAGAAACAATACCGTTGGAGTGCAATTGCCATGATCAGTTTTGCACTTCATCAGTGAATGGTTCCATCAGTCAACCTTAACAAGACAACCTCACTAATGTTACTAGAATTAATCTCCTGGTTCAGCATTTTTTTTACCATTTGGTACAGTTATAGAAGTGAAATTATTTATAAGAGAGATAAGTATGAGTTCCCTTTTGAGTCTGGTTCCTCTTAAGGTTTCTTCCTCATATCATCATAGGGAGGTTCTATCCTGAATTTCTATCTTCCTGTAAAGCCGAAAGCTGTTCATTGTTAAAAGAGCTAACATTAAAATGTAAGACAGCGGTTAGATTTGTAAGTGAAGTGTAAATAAACACGGTTGAAATCTTATCTTAATGCAATCCAGATATCAAGATGTATGAAATGATGACATTTTATGTGTATCTAATGCTAAGTTTGAATAAGTATTAAGTTGTTCTATAAAGCGGTATGAAGTAACAGGTTTGGTCAGCTTAAGGTTCAACATTCAGGTACAATCCTGACCCCAGAAATTTCTTAAGTATTTTCAAAGTATCATACAGGCAATAAAGTCTCAATACCTATATATATAAGTCTCGCTCATTTTCTCTACCGCTTATCCGAACTACCTCGGGTCACGGGGAGCCTGTGCCTCAGGCGTCATCGGGCATCAAGGCAGGATACACCCTGGACGGAGTGCCAACCCATCTCAGGGCACACACTCTCATTCACTCACACAATCACACACTACAGACAATTTTCCAGAGATGCCAATCAACCTACCATGCATGTCTTTGGACCGGGGGAGGAAACCGGAGATATAAATATATAGGGGGAAATATATATATAGGGGGCATGGTGGCTTAGTGGTTAGCACGTTTGCCTCACACCTCCAGGGTTGGGGGTTTCAATTCCCACCTCCACCTTGTGTGTGTGGTGGGGGTTTCCTCCAGGTACTCCGGAGGAAAGAAAGCCAACTCTTCCCCTAGATGTTAAACAAATACAATCAGGTTAATACAGCTGGGGTTTTTTTGTGTCTGTGAAACCGAGTTGGGATTTCCTACAGGTTCTCTGGTTTCCTTCCAAATCCCAACATGCTGGCAAATCAACTCTCGCCTCTAGTGTTCCTTGAATAGGCTCCAGATCTGCTGTGACCTTGTCCACAAAAATATAAATCACTTCCTGAAAATGAATGAAATATTTGTCTGGTGGTCTAATTTTCTGGTTAAAGAGATTACGAGGTGACACATGATGCTATAGTAGTAAAAATGTATATAGTGTTTTGACTGTCAACTGAAATGGAAATGATGCCACATGTAAACAAGTGCTAACAAGTCAGTAGCTCATAGAAAATGGCTTTCAATCACTGATGTTATGCAAGCTATGTGCAGTAAAAAATTCAATAGAAAATCTGTTATATGTTTAAAGTATTAGTAGGAAATTGCATTAGCTGTTAGGGGGTGTTTCCCACACATCAGCATATTTCATATGTTACACACACTGTATTTTTCCACAGAAGCATCTACCCAGTCTTCATAAAGCCTTATTACTTCTCCTAGTGACTTCCAGTTATATAGTATAGTATTTCTTAGTAATTTCCTTATCTGTTGAGTTTATCTGTTTTGTGTAATGTTGTGTAATAGTGAGTAGTAATTCATCTGATTGTTCTATTGTTTCTTCTTTGAAAAAGGCATGTTTTATCTTGAGCACTGTTGCCCCATGTATCAGAAAGTGAATCAGTTCAGACATGTTCATCCATCCTTATTTCTGCAACAACCTTCTTTTCACCGGTCGACTGGAGAAGTATAGCGTGATTCTTCATCCGTGTTTAAAAAGCCATAATAATATAATATCTGTCTATTTTTTTTAGCTGAGCTATAAGCTATTAAGAGTTCCTTAAAAAAAACTCTGCTGAGGTAGACTTTAATTTGTTTCCTTTTTTTTTTTTTAAAAAAAACCACTTTTTCACAAGCTAAGAATGCTTAACTATCCAAAACATGCTTGAGCAAGGTTAAACTGACTTGACTGTTTGCTTTCTGCAAGGGTTGCATCACAGTTCTCCAGTTTCCTCCCACTCAGCCTTGGAGAAGCAGAGAAACGGTCTGTCCTTTTCAGTGAAACAGAGCAAAAAAAAAAACAATGATTTATCAGTGTGTTGAGAAAAGCCACCAAACCAGTGAACCAGTCAGTCAGATCTGGGCAGTAGCGTCAGTACAATCAAACAGTAAGTGAACCACAAGACATGCTTTAATAGCCAACCACAACTTCTGTTCAAAACTTTGTCCTCATGAGGAGTAGTAAGGTCTATGTGTTTGCCATACTGTCGTCACATTCTACGCTCAAAAAAACCACAGAGGCAGGCTTAAAGGCGTTGAAGCTGGAAAGCAGGAAATGGTGTGTCATTCTGGAACTTCCAAGAAGTCTCAAATGCTAAGTCTAACAAGCTCACCAGGGTACTTGTAGACAGTTTTACCAGCAGACATCTCGCCTTCACAAATGAGTACTTGTAACCGAAACGAGAAATAGTTGCAGTTGTTACTTCCTGTTATTTTGCACAACATGAATTTATAGTATACACACACGCTACATTTCGACATTTACATTTATTTATTTTAATCAAATCAACGTGCAAGAGATGAAATCGAGTCTCATAAGTCTAGTATACAGCCAAGAGTGTTACTCTAAAAAAAAAATCTGCATGAGTGAATTCCACAACCTGACCAGAAGCAGATGTAAGATATTCAAAGCATGAAATAAGGAAGACAATTAAACACAGAGAAAGTGCAATTAAAAACACTCGTGGGAATGGGTTCATTTGGTCAGGGTTGTTGTAGCTTATATAATATTGTGTGCAAAAATAAAGATTGGTCCGAATTGATGAAGAGCAGTCTGGTAATACTTATGGTTTCTTAAATGGGTTCTGCTTGTTCTCTCACTGTATTTGGCTCTACATAGGAGGGTACATAGAGTTCACCCCTTTAGACAAACAATCAGGGTTCTGAATTAAAGCTGTTATTTTGCTGTTGTTGTTATGCCTAATGTGTTGACAAATCAGTGTACATTACTCCAAAGACGCAAAAAAATGCACATATCTGTATAGATAAAATGTACTAGAAGGTCAAAAGTAAAAGAAATCTGTTGCTAAACTCAGCTATAAGACACATGACTCAAAATAGAGGAGAAGGTCATTTAATTTAATACGTTTAAAAAAAAAGATCTGGTGAAGATCATGGATAAGATCTGGTGAAGATCATGGAAATCATCATATGCGAATGGAAAAGGTATATAAATATATGAAGAATTTTAAAATAGAAAAATTAAAGGGCTTCTTGATGGAGAGATGGAAATCTCTGTAGCAGAACAAGATGGAAAGAGTGATAAAAGCAATATTTTCTATGAGATATAACTCATGCCAGATTATTTTCCACTTTTAATGTGACGAATAAAATACAGCTACTGTAGATCTGGCATCAACAAGTGGAGAAAATGGGGGAACCACAGTGACATTACCCCAAACCATATAAAATGTGTGATGTTCTGATAAGATCAAGTTTTCGAACTTTTGAATTCTAAACCAAGACAGCTTACCAAGCAAAGATCATCATAATCACCGTGAAGCCTGGTGGGTGCAGCATCATGGTGTGGGGCTGCTTCTTTGCAACTGAGACTGGTGCTCTTATCAAGATATAGATAGGATCAAGAAGAGCTCTAAATACTGTACCAGTACATTTTGCCCCAAAACCTGTACGCCCCAAAACAAGTAGACCCCATTTTACCATCCAGCACAATAATGACCCAAAGTTTAAATCCAAGTCAAGAAAGGAAGAGGGGAATAAATTCAAGAATTTTTTGGTAATGGTCATTTTTTTTTTCTAAAATGTCACACAGACATAAAACATAATTCAACTGTCACATTAAATATATCTTGGTTGCATTTTAAGATCTCAAAAAAAAAACACAATGCTGACAAGTGGGTGGAGGAAAGGGGAGTGTAGACGTTTTATATCCAGGTAAAAGGGAAGTCCAGTGGGAGCTGTTGTCTTTTTCTTTTTTTACACAGATGTAACAGAACTGTAGAGAAAAGAATACTGACAATATTACACACTTAAATGCTCTCACTGTAAATGATCAGATACTGTAGAAAACCACAGCCCCTTCTCAGGCCTCCTGTTTGACTGTCTTGTTTGTCAGATAGCACTGCTGCTCTAAGTGGATTACAACTTACCGGTTTCCTGTGTCACTGTTGTTGTTTTTTTATTATTTCCCCTGAGTAAATATAGCACAGCTGCTGTGTGTCAATCATGCAAATTTTGAACTGAACAAAAGCAGAAGACGTGACAGAAATCCTCATAATTATAGTGAAATAATATGTTTAAAAATGAAGATCTGTCTATGCAACATCTGCAGGGCTTGCTGTTTTTTTTTTTTTTTTTTTTTTTATTGGTTCAGAGCTCTGGGTTCAGAGCGCAGGGTCAGCTATGATACAGCACCACAGGAGCAGTGAGGGTTAAGGGCCTTGCTCAAGGGCCCAACAGTGGCGTGCTGGAAATTGAACCCTGATATTCTGAGCAATAATCCAGAACCTTAACCACTTGAGCCACCACTGCACCTGTTTGAGATGGTATCATCATCCATCCATCCATTTGCTGTACTGCTTATCCTACTCAGGGTCAAAAGGTAACCTGGAGCCTACCTAAAGAGACTCGAAGCATAAGTCGGGGGTCATCCTGGACTGGGTACCAATTCGTCACACACCCATACATATACTACAGACAATTTAGAGATTCCAATCAGCATGTATCTGGACTTGGAAAATGTAACTCCACACCTGTGACCTACAGGAACCATTTAAAGGCGTTTATCAAACCACCAACAAAAGTATGAAGGTATCTACTAATAAGAATAAACATGGTGGTATTAACCACATGGTGGTTTGCAGCCGAGTGTGAAGCGGCGGGGATGAGAATCAGCACCTCCAAGTCCGAGGCCATGGTTCTCAGCCGGAAAAGGGTGGCTTGTCCCCTTCAGGTCGGTGGAGACTCCTGCCTCAAGTAGAGGAGTTTAAGTATCTTGGTGTCTTGTTCACAAATGAGGGAAGGACGGAGCGGGAGATCGACAGGCGGATCGGTATATCCTCTGCAGTTATGCAGTCAATATACCGGTCTGTTGTGGTGAAGAAAGAGCTGAGCTGCAAGGCGAAGCACTCTATTTACCAGTCGATCTACGTTCCTACCCTAACCTATGGTCATGAGCTTTGGGTCATGATCGAAAGGACAAGATCACGGATACAGGTGGCCGAAATGAGTTTCCTCCGTAGGGTGGCTGGGCGCTCCCTTAGAGATAGGGTGAGGAGCTCGGTCACTCGGGAGGAGCTCAGAGTAGAGCCGCTGCTCCTCCACATCGGGAGGAGTCAGCTGAGGTGGCTTGGGCATCTTTTCCGGATGCCTCCTGGACATCTCCCTGGAGGCCCCGGGGAAGACCTAGGACACGCTGGAGGGACTATGTCTCTCGGCTAGCCTGGGGATGCCTCGGTATTCCCCCGGAAGAGCTGGAGGAAGTGTATGGGGAGAGGGAAGTCTCTCTGGGCATCCCTGCTTAGACTGCTGCCACCGCGACCCGGTCCCGGATAAGCGGCAGAAGATGGATGGATGGATGGATGGATGGATGGATGGATGGTATTAAAAGCCTTAAAAAGCTTAAAAAGTTCTTCCTGTAAAGATCCCAATGATGGTTTAGATTTGTCTGCCATTTCGAATCAAAGTCTTCACTCGATCAGTGCTCGATCCTTCTCTGAATCCCTTGCATGACAATAGCAATTCTATCTCCCGTAATAAAACTCTGCACACTCTGGTATACAGGATCTAAAAGTCGTAAATATTTAGATGAGAAAACCAGTCAATGATGTAACTGGAGAATTGGATTAAAGGTATTCTAGTTAATAGTTTGGTATGTAAAAACAGTGTGTTGTTTTTCTTATTTAAATCTAATTACATAAACAGCGTTGAATGAAGTTTGAAGCATTATTCAGTTTTAATATTAAAATAAATTAGGTCTAGTGAGCTGAGAGTCTTGTGGCCCTTTAGGCACCGGGTCAAAATATTTAAAAAGAAAAAAAATCAGCTTTAAATCAATTGAGTCAACTCATATAATGGGTTACTGAAATATTTTTTCATTTTTTTAAAAAATAAATAAATAAATAAATAAATAGATTAATAAATTTTAAAGTTATTTAAAGGCCACTTCTTTTTTAAAGTTGATAAGTTTCCTTTAAAAAAAAAAGATATCACACTTTTTTTTTAAAGTTCACATTTTTTGAAAATGGACTTTTTAAAGTGATTTCTTATTTCTCATTATTTAAAGCTGACCATTTTACAGCTGACTTTTTTGTCTCATTTTATTCAAAGTTGACTTTAAGTTTACTCAGTTTATTTAATTTGATTGTTTTGATTCTTTTTTTATTGATATTATTTGATTTTTAACGCTTCTGATTTAAAGCACATTTTTGGTGCCTTCGGGGTCACCGTATCAGCTTCCCACAGAACAAAATCCTGCAATATTAGTCTTGCAAATATATATTTCCGTTCAAATTCTCACACAGGACGCAATGAAGATTTAGGGCAGCTGGAAAATATATCCTCTAAAGCTGATAATGAGGAACAAGTAAGCTCTGTAAGAGGTCTCAGTGGAATTAGAGCAGAGATTTCAGTCTCCTCATTGAGGAGCATGTCTCTTGTTTAGCTGTGTCATTTTAGAATGAGACAGAACAGATCTCCAGATTAGTTTCATTATCTGAAGACTCACTCCTGTTTGGCATTTTGTCAGATGCTGCATGTTACGCATGATAACACTAATTAGCAAATAAACATTGAAGAAAAACATCATTGACGTCATTTGTATCTCTCATACATACACACACTTCGGTAAAGTTTGATAATTTAGCTAATTAAATTAGCTAGCTAGTTTGTCATTCATTAGTTTGTTGAATAAGATTGCTAGCTAGTTAACATTGTGTTGATAATGAGCCTTAGCATTTTTTCCAAAATGTTTATTAAACATTAGAAGCAAGCAATTTTTACTGAGCTAGCTAGTCAGGCAGGATTATACGAGGTGAATGTATGGTCTGCATTTCCTGAATTTGTAAAAATGTAGACCTTCACTCAAGATATTTGGCTTCAACAATTTCTCTGTAGTTTGTCCAGATCTCATTACCACATGTTTTATTCATTCATTCATCTTCTACCGCTTATCCGAACTACCTCGGGTCACGGGGAGCCTGTGCCTATCTCAGGCGTCATCGGGCATCAAGGCAGGATTCACCCTGGACGGAGTGCCAACCCATCGCAGGGCACACACACACTCATTCACTCACGCAATCACACACTAGGGACAATTTTCCAGAGATGCCAATCAACCTACCATGCATGTCTTTGGACCGGGGGAGGAAACCGGAGTACCCGGAGGAAACCCCCGAGGCACGGGGAGAACATGCAAACTCCACACACACAAGGTGGAGGCGGGAATCGAACCCCGACCCTGGAGGTGTGAGGCGAACGTGCTAACCACTAAGCCACCGTGCCCCCACCACATGTTTTATTGTCAAGTGTAAATTAGTACCATGTTACTTAACCTTTATTGCCAGGAATGTGGTTTTTGGCTTTACTTTAAAATGACCACCACTTGCTTTATTGATATTATTATTCATGACAAAATGTGTAATAAGACAAGATCAGATACAATAAGATTAGACCCCTGGCCATTGCACATATGTCAGGATTAACATCAATATAAAGCAGCATAATCTGTACACAATGATCTTTTCATTAAAATCAATTTCTACTCAACAGTATTAATGCCCCCAGACTGTTTATTTCTTTGGACACAACTCTTTATTTAATAAGGCCTTCATTTATTAACCTATTATCTTTGTTGCCGGAACTGCAATTCCTCTTTACTCTGGAGCTTCTTGGCTGCTCTGAGGTTAACCACCAGATCACAGTGGCTTCTTGGACTGTGCATTTAGTAGGCGGTTCAAGAACAGCTTTCGAGATGAGCCATGTTAAATTCCAGACCCACTGTGCCTTTTGATGTGCGTAGCCCTCGTCTCAGCCTTGGCTCTGTGCACCAGATACTGAGGGGTTGAATGTCTCAGATTTTATACTCATAATTAATTGTCTTTGATTCTCATATAAGGTACACATTGTTTTCCAAATCAGTTTTAAAATGATGTGTCTTTCTGGTATGCAGTGTTGTACAGCAGTCTGTTCTTTTTTTTCTTTTTCTTTTTTTTTGTGGTTCAGTGAACTAAGCATTACAGTAGATTCGCAGTTCTTTTTAGGTATATTTGAAGTTATTACAGAAAGAATGAACTAATGTAATAAAACTGGGCTTAGAAAAGCTATATGAATTTTCACAGATTTTCATTTTATTTACATTCGCTGGTCTGACGAATTAAAAAAAAAAAAAACGACAGAAAAGTGTTTGTTAAATCTTCGTACGAACAACATAGCGACTAGCACTAGTCAGTGGCGCCAGTCGAAATTGATAACATGAAGCACCACTGTGAAACAAAACATACACATTTTATTGATAGTCTTAAAAGTAACTGTTGTCACCATTCAGCTCACGTTAGGTGCTTAAACTTTTTTCAAACATTTATCTGAATACTTTTAGTCCTTAAAAGTAGTGTAGGTGAACAGTGACTTTATAGTGTGTTCCAGATATAAAACATGTATAATCTAAGAAAAAAAAATCTAAATCTCCTAAATTATAAATACAAAGAATTCTGCTTCGTCACTGGTATTGAAAAGGCTTTATTCAATAATATATTCCATCCCACGTCCATTAGTGTAATACCATAATCCATTGGGAAACATGAGTGAAATCATCTTTCCACACTTAGTATTTACGGTATGGTTGTTTGTCTACACCTTCTGTGTTTAGCTTCTTGTCTGGTCACACAATAATAAATGAGTGGAATTTAGTCTTGTGGAGAAGACAGGAAGTTTGTTGTAAATAAATAACCCAGTCCACTATCACACATCATTCATCTCCTTTCCAATTCCAGCCAGCTGTGCTTTATCCACGGTCTGACTCTGTTATTTGGCTCTTGATTCGATTGCTGGCTGTCACAGTCGAGTTAAATCACTAAACTGAACTGATCCCTTCGACTGATCCACAGTTGACACAGCTAGATCAAATCATTAATCTATTTTGAATTTAATGTAATATGTTTAAAAATAAACAGGGCCTAGAGACTACAGTGGTATCTTACCGCTTTTCATTTACATTTAGTCTAACCTTTTATTTGGGAAACTGAATCCAGTTTAATCCAGGTAAACCTTCTAAGAACCGGTTTGCCTTTCCACCGGCTAAAGGGCCATCACAGAGCCGAGTCTGACGTCACTGTATACGTGTCACGTGTCCCAGCAACTTTATCGCAGCAGCGGCAAAAACAAACACATCAACAATGGCGGATGTTGCTTTACTGTTAATGCTCATGGCTTTGTGAACCTACATTAGCATCCAAACGTGGCGAATCCAACGTGTACGTGCAGCTCCATGTAATCTGTATAAACGGAGGTTGTAATCGAGAAAGTACATGATTACAAGTACATGACGTTATTTTTCATTAACACAGAAAAAAGGTAGCCTTAGCATGTAGCTACTTACTATAATGTGTGCTTAAAGTATAAAAGTATTAAACATTAGTATACTTAAGCTACATTATCAAATGCGCTAACATTAACCCCGCCCACAGCCCCTGACACAAGCGGTTCTTAAGTCTAGACCAGCAACGTTTTGGTGCTACTTAAGAACCACTTTTCCTGGTTCAGAGCCGGTGCTTTGGCTGTCGAAACAGAAAGAACTGGTTCTAAATTAGGCTCTGGCTCCGAACCAGCACTTGAACTGCCTTCGGTGGAAAAGGGGCATAAGAATACCACCAGTCTAAGAACTAAAATCTCTGTTGGGACGTAATACCCTAAGAACCTTGACATTTGAATACTTCAGGAAAAGGTAGGTCTTTAGACGTCATTTAAGGACTGCCAGTGACTCAGCTGTTTAGACATCCAGGGGAAGATCATTCCACCACCTAGGTGCCAGAATAGTGGACATGCCTTCTTTGTACCCTGAGAGATGGTGGGACCAGTTGAGCAGTGCCGTAGGATTGGAGGGAGTGTTGTGTAGTGTGGGGTGTGATAAGGTAAATGCTTTGAGATAAATGGATCCTGGTCCATTTTTTAGTGAGTGCCATCCAACCTCATACTGTTCTTTTGCTTCACGTATCTCATGGTCAACATATTGTCAAAACAGACTGGGAACCAAACAACTTAGTACCAGCTGGCTGATGTGTTCTCCTAATACCTACGGCTTCACACACCTCCTACGCCTTTGTGGTACCACAGCTGTTCCATCGTGAGATGTCTGCCAACAAAGATTGGATAGTCATCTGCATTACAGCGGTTTAAAAACCAAGGGACAAAAAGATCAATTATTGAATGAGAACATCAAAGGACCAAGTACTGTGCCTTGTTGGGCACCAGTGGAGAGTCTACATGGAGCAGACATAGATCAGCCATTAATATAACACTATTTACATATGTAATTGTGATTGTATGAATAATCATTGTGGACAGGATACCATCTTGTGTGCCTGTGCGTACATACCCAGGCTTTTAAGAACGTAATCAAATTACTATGATGTAGTATTTTCCAACATACCATTGTAATACGGCCTTCATTCCCTGGAACGTTCTGACTAAATTGAAGTATCTTGAATTTCATAGTGACATATTAAAGTACATCGCTATTGTTGATAACGTTCTGGAATATATATGATACACAGGATATGCTATTACAGCCCTCTGGAATAAATGCTGTAAATCCATTGAGGCCTAGCACACATATGCTTTGTTGGCTTTGACATTTGAAATAAATACATCACAATCCACTGTCACAAATCTTTCAATTCCCCTTGCATAGCATAGAGGGAGGAACCACTCCAGCTCCGTAATGTGTGTAAGTGAAATCCATGATAACTCCATTTATTGACTGCATACAGCAAGACTAGTAAGTCATATACAGGAGTCAATTTCTAGCTCTCGCGAACAGGCTACCTATAGAGAACTTACATAGCAGGAACTTTGATCTTATTGAAGAAATATGTACCAATCAGAAGAGGGGTATAAAAGATATTAGAGATGTACCATAGAAGATTGTAAAGGCTATCATCAATAAGTGCAGAGGCACAACAATGGCATTATGAAGAACAGGACATTCCTCCAAAACTGATGATAAAACAAGAGGGCAATTTATCAGGAAGGCTGCTGAGAGATATATACGACATTAAAGAAGCTGCAGGAATATCTTCCAACTCGTACTGTTCACTTAGTGCATGTGACACAGATATCTCATGTTAGTCACATGGCTGTGCTATAATTTCAGAAGATGTTTGGCACCAAAACAACATCATGCTATAGGACTGATGGTGCTGTTTAGCTGGGACTTGTGCTCTAGTCAGGGTACAGGAAATTGTGGTTAATGGTTAGAGAAAATTTAGCACCACCTAAAGCATAAAGCCACATGAACAAAGCTAGCATGAAAAAAAAATCCGTATGTGAGTTTTAACACTGCAGCTTGTCTAAAGCTCCTATTACAGTTTCTTCACATTAGAGGCTTCTTACTTGTCCATAAAATCATGCTGTGGGTTCAGCTAAGTGGTGATCATTATCACGTCATTACAGTAGTTACACATTCAGGATACAGCCATTAAGACTCTCCTTAGCAACGGTAAAAATATAAATAAGAAGCAGGATTTTAAGCCACACATTTTTTTGTATGTTCTCCATGAAAATGGAGAACCAATACTACTAATAATTATCACCCTCTTTCTGGTAACACACGTCATTAGGGTTTCACTAGTGCGAGAAAAGAAGCGTGGGTTTGTAAGCTCGTAAGTCATATGGAAAAGATCCACAGATAAGCTTACAATCTTTCACCAGGGGGTTGTCACGATCAACTTCTGCTGTCAAACCTTTGTATTACTCACAGGATGCACCAAACAGAAACATTAGCCTTAAAGTAATTGAATCAGTGAATTTACCATGTGGGATTACAGACAGGTCATGAAGCCACATCAAAGAATTGCTGCAAAGTGCAAGATATAACCACAACTTATGCACAGTTTCATGCTTTCTAATTTTTCATTTAAGCTTTCATTGCTTAACCTCCATCCATTAGGGATTGCTGTGCGTTTGCTCGTTTTTGTATCGTGTGTATCATTGTTTATATGCACTTTATGTGGCTAGGACATCTTACTTAGCTCTTTGTTTTTATGTAGCTCTGTGTTGTTTTATGCAGCAGCATGGTAATGGAGAAATGTTGTTTGATTTCGCTATATATGGTTGAATAAAAAGCTTCTTGACTTCATTTGACTCAAAAAGAGGGAGTGAAAGAGAGAGACTATAGCCGCGTTCACACTGCAAGTCTTAATGCTCAATTCGGATATTTTGCTCAGATCTGAATTTTTTGTTTGGCTGTTCACATTACCTTTTAAAATGTGGCCTATATCAGATACCAGTGTGAACTGTTTGCTGTTTCGAACTGACCCGCATGCGCAAACGAACAATAACAATGACGTCACACGCAGCACGCCGTTGCGCTAAAGTTGGCGAGGTTATGGAGGAAGTAATCATGTTCGCTTTTCTTTCTAAATGTTTGTGTAACGGCAGCACAGAGACGCAGTGTTTTGAAAATTTTCGAATGTCGAGGGCAACTTTTGATTATTTGATCCATTCTGTAGGCGTAGTCACGTTTGTGTACGAACTCGCCGGCGCATAATTGTGACGAATGTCGATGTAGATTGACGTAAAAGTCGCATCAAATCCGCCTTGGTTGCTCACACTGCGGCCACATTGGAAAAAATCAGATTTGGGTCTGATTCAGGACCACATATGGAAGTGGTCTGAATCTGATTTGAAAAAAATCAGATCTGGGCTAGATTTGAGTGTTCACACTACTCCTGAAGAAGTCTGACCTGGTCACTTGACCCCAAAAAAATCATATTTGAGCCACTTTTACCTGCAGTGTGAACGTGGCCTTTGTTGCCCTCAAGGCTTAAAAACCCATTTTTTGCTATTTAAATTGAGCATATTTTTCAGAATACATTAGTGTTTTATTCATTCTTTGCCAGGTGCTTTGACTTAAACAGCAACTGATCAACTTATTACAGGATTGTAATAAGCAGTTACAGGAAATGTACATTGCCATTAGCTGTAGGCTAACATAATATTAAAAAAATCCCCTATCGGAAATTAGCTTGAACAAAAAAGTCAATTACAAAGTTTTGGCATTAACAGAATTGTGTAATAATATCTTCATAAAAATGGACTTAGTAACTAAACTACAGCTGTATCACGATTACACTGGGGAAAAAGTTTAAAGAAACAGCAGTGAGATGAAACCCCACCAGTGCACAGATGCCAGAGCTTGGGTTTTTTAAGCAATAAATGATAATGTATTATGATAATGTGTTATGAGTTTTTTTCTGCACACCTAGTCCGTGATTTAGTGAAGGTTTATGTTAAGACATCTAAGCTGACTTATTAGCAGACAGAGATGCTTTTTGAAATTTTGAGCCCCTTTAGTACAGCCTGTAACAACAATATATCATGCCAATGTTTTCACAACCCTACTCTTTATCTTTAAGCTCCATAATTCTGTCTCTTACTTTCAACATGCTGTATTTCCCTGTTCTTAGAAGGTGTTGCTTGACTTGCAAATTATTATTCTTGAATGCACAAAATCACAATGAAAAGGCTTTGCTTGGGAAATGTGGCCCATTGGAAAGAGGTCATCAGTTGAGAGAGAGTCATCAAGGTATTCCTCTTGCACTGGCTTGGGGGATAGTGTCATACCACGCATAGGTAGGAGGTGTGTGAAGCCGCAGTAATTAGTAGAACACATCTGTCCTTGAGTTCCACTGGTACTCAGTTGTTTGGTTCCCAGTCCGTTTGGCAATATTGTGGCCATGAGATACATCGAGCAAAATAGCAGTAAGACATTGGATCGCATTCAATACCTTGCACACTAGTAAATGGATTATTGAATAACTATATTGTGCAAATTGGAAGCAGGCGGAATCCTCGTATCTCCAAAACCGTTATTTTTCCGGAAATTAAAAAAACGCCGTACCTTATCTGCAGTGCACAGGGTTTAGTCCGCGTTGCAGTGGATTGTCTTGCGCTAAATTCCTGTCCTCAGACAAGCACCAGAACTAGCGGGGGTCAGGATTTTTTTTTCTTTGAGCCCAGTGTTTTGAAGACATTTACCTCAGAAGACGTGTTGATTCGTTGCGACTCTTCTTGAGGAGAAATATGCCGTGAAGCTCTCCCACGGAGTGAGGAAGAGGTGGACAGTTGAAGTGTCCAATGGAGTTATGAGATTTGCGCTCAAGCTATTTTCAAGACTTTAGATTGGTTAATAACTTGTAAAAATAACAGACCCACGTGGGGACTGACCAATAGCATCGATATGTGAAAAAATATGAAATTGACAAAATTTGGACATACGAGGTTTCCGCCCGACAGCGACGATATGTTGAAAGCAGTGCAGTGGTCATTGGTCATTCTCACATGGGGCTCATAAACCTGTCCGCAGCCTTTCTGAAGGAAGCAAGCCACTTTTGTTTGTTACACTCCTCCCAAGAGTCCAGAGTGGAATCTATTATACTGTAGTCCCTTGGAAGGTCCTATAAAAGTCTGCATTTTGGCTAGCAATTACGTCACTAAAAAGCATAGGACAACTACATACTGTACCTTGGCAATAATTTTGCCTTGCACGTGTATTGGTGGCCGGGTGACTCTGCAGTGATGCTGTGCTTGAACTCTGCGTTTCATCACTCATTAACACATTTGTTAACCAACCCCATAATCCTTGCAGAACATTGTTATGGAGAATCTGTGGAGCATTTCTTAATATAAAACTCATGGTGGTATCTGGACCGGATGGTGGATATTTAACCATCAGGTCAATTGATGAATCCTGAGTGTGGCCCATCCAAGAAGTCTTCACTGATGATCTCTGGGTCTTGACCAGGTTCTTATGGGTTAACGCATGGTTAAACTATTTGTTTTTATAGCTCCTAAATGGACCAAAACACTCTGGACTTTGTTTATACAGAAGTGTTGGCAGACAGCATAGATGCCAGGCGCACAGGCATTTCTATTTAGAATCACTTCTGTAAGGACAACATTTAATTTTATGTCAATTCACAGCTTTCAAAATCAAAAAGTTTCAAGAAATGTATCCATCCATCCATCCATCCATCTATCCATCTTCTACCGCTTATCCGGGGCCGGGTCGCGGGGGCAGCAGTCTAAGCAAGGACACCCAGACTTCCCTCTCCCCAGACACTTCCTCCAGCTCCTCCGGGGAATACCGAGGCGTTCCCAGGCCAGCTGAGAGACATAGTCCCTCCAGCGTGTCCTAGGTCTTCCCCGGGGCCTCCTCCCGGTTGGACGTGCCCAGAACACCTCCCCCTCAAGAAATGTAAGTAGAGCATAATTTAACGTCAGTAAAACTGCTTTCATCATAGACATTCACTAAGAGCAATGGAAAATCTCCAATGGAAATTTGGAATATTGCACTGCCTATAATTATCCTTATTGTTCACAACTATTAACGTGTCACCGCAGCTATCAACAGAAATTAGCACACACACACACACACAATACTGTAAAGCTAATTGGGCTGCCACCCTGCGTTTTGCACATAACACCAATTATTCTTTACAAATCGACGCCAACACCCCATTCCCTGCAACTCAGAATACATACAGTACGTAAATCAGCCCTCTATTTACTATCGTGAAACTATGATACCAACGTAACAAGTAACATCATTCTGTTCCTCCTCGAACTGTAACAATTCTCAGCAGGCTGCAGCTTGCAATGCTTTTTTTTTCTCCCTTTATCTTAAGCATCTTTTAGTGGTCTGGCCAATTCCATTTTTAGGCAGTTGCACATGAGAAAACTCATCTGGTGGGCTAAATAAGCTCACTCGTGTCTACGTGACATTTCATTTGTGCCTACGTGACATTTTACTTCTCATGAGTGTCATTTGGAGGGGGATCATTTTTGACCTCTGCAAACTCCATGTGTCGCTTTTAAAATATAGCCAACGCAGATTAAATGATAACTGAAAGGCAAACATAGATGATGAGTAGTTTCTTTTCCACCTTCTGAGTCAGTAAACTACAAAACCCTGTAGCTTACTGTAAACGGAAATCAAATTCAATCTTGTTTTTTTTTTCTAACCAGCGTTGATTAACAGGATAAAATAAGCCCCAGCATGACAGCGTAAACTCTGCTACCATGCTCAAGTTTTCTAATTGTTCTTTTTTTATCCTGCTTGCAAATATACTTCGTTTCAATTTTCATCATTCATTCATTTTCTACCGCTTATCCGAACTATCTCGGGTCACGGGGAGCCTGTGCCTATCTCAGGCGTCATCGGGCATCAAGGCAGGATACACCCTGGATGGAGTGCCAACCCATCGCAGGGCACACACACACACACTCATTCACTCACACAATCACACACTACGGACAATTTTCCAGAGATGCCAATCAACCTACCATGCATGTCTTTGGACCGGGGGAGGAAACCAGAGTACCCAGAGGAAACCCCCAAGGCACGTGGAGAACATGCAAACTCCACACACACAAGGCGGAGGTGGGAATTTAACCCCCAACCCTGGAGGTGTGAGGCGAACGTGCTAACCACTAGTGCCCCCTTGTTTCAATTTTTTCCAATAAATTTAATTAGTCGTACTTTCCATATAACATAAAACAAACTAGTACCTAGTAAACTACTTTAAACCTAAAAGCTGAATCGAGTCTTTCTTTGTCCTACAAGCTTCAAAACCTAACCGCTGCCTCGTGCCCATCCATCCATCTTCAATACTGCTTATCCTACACAGGATCACAGGGAGCCTTGAGCCTGGGGACACCCTGGATGTGGTGCCAACTCATCACAGGGCACAACTGAAGAATAGGGAGAACATGCAAACTCCACACAGAGCGGAGGCTGGAATCAAACCCCCAACCCCAGAAGTGACTTAGGGAACTTAGGGAATAAAACTTTTTCCTTCAGCTGTTTTACTACTGCTGTTTGTTTTACTAAAACAAACTTTTCATTTTACTTTTCCTTTCAGGGCCATGACTGATAATAACTGATAGCAAAAGGTACAAACACACTGTTTCCCACCACTCCGTAGTTTGTTTGTGGATCGACAGCGTAGCATGACAGGGGCCAGGACGGAAGTGCTGACTCATTGTAAAAAGACAAATACAAATGTTTTGTAATATGATCTTACAGAACATTACTTACAGCTTGCCGTTTGTTTAGTGTAAATTGCTTTTTATTGCTGTTGACTAATAAAGGTTCCCGTATTTAGCTCGGGCTGAATGATATTGGGATAACATGGAGTAATTCAATCCTGTACAGCTGCTCCTCTGTGGTTTTATTACCATCTGGTTTGCTATGTTGCTGTTTCTCACTCTCTTCTCTACCCCAGAGGAGAGAACTGATGTTTTTTGATAAACTCAAGGGTGATCTGTGCATTTTAGTTGTATGCTTCGATGTCTCAGTGATTTTATAAGCACTCTCTGCCACAACACGCTTCCCTGCTACAGTCGCATTTAGTTGCGAGTGTTGCGAGAAAATGTACAAAATATAAAGCACTTTTTTTAAATATTTTTGGACAATATATATGTTGATGCAAATCAACTACAAAAGTTCAGAAACGTTTACACACCCCTGTTAAAATGGCAGGTTTAATGATGAGCTTGATATTTAAGTATTAAATGTATAGAAATGTAAAAAATATATTTATAAAAATATATATATATATATATATATATATATACACACACATTTTTTATTTTATTTATTCACTTAATGCATTTTTTTTTACTTGTTGCATTTCCATAAAAAAAAATTAAAAAGTTAATACAAATAATTGGGATATGTATGTATTTAAATATGTATAAAATTAAACAAATTTAACAGTAAATATAGTTTTGTTTCCTTATTTCAGGCATTTAACCAAAAACACCACTGATTCGACGATGAAGGAACCGAAAACGGCTTTTAGGACTGTATTATCTCACTAGATATGCACTTTTTTACAGACTCAATCATAAAAGTGCACAAAGAAATCCAAAAGAAAGCCCAATTTCCTTTCTAATATGAGCTCATACTTGAAATTTTATTGGAAAAGAGCATGACATGTATAAAAACTTTTCCTTTTTCCTACTCTTTTGATTGCTGTTTTTTCCCCAGTCTCCTATTTAAAAGACACTCGCAGTCAACTTTTACAGCATAGGAAATGAAACACAGGTTTGTTATGTTACGTTCGACAGCAGAAGCAGAACGGCACGAAGAGAGGACGATTGAAAAAAACCTCAGCTTCTCATCAAATCATAAACATGTCGAATTACAGGAATACACTGGTACTGTATCTCAGCTTTTCTGTACAAATCAGCCAAGAAATTACTGCATAATAAAAAAAGTGTAATAGGACCTTCTGTAAAATGCTACATTCTTTTAAAAAATAAATAAATATATAAATAATACATAATCATAATAAATTGAATATTATAAAGCTGCAGCCTAACTGCCATATATGGTTCACCTGAAAATGGCGGTATGCAATGCATCTGACCTGAGAAAGAACAGCAGTATATAATGTAAATAGACTTTAGGTTCAAATACCGTTTTTCCTTTTTTTCCCATTTAGATTGATATAAATACCGCCAGGACTCCTTTTAGTCATCTGTGAAGAAGTACCATGAGAAAAGTCTATAAGTCTATAGTTCAGTATGATGAGGAGCTGTTTGAGGTTTGAAAGCTGTTTCTCTTCCTTCATGTTGTGTCTCCTGATCTACTTCCTCCTTTTTCCCAACAGGCTTTGCTTTAGGGCTCCGCTGAGCCGCGTATCCCGGCGCCTCTTCGTCCATAACGACCAGAAAGTCATAAAACGGTACGGGTGGACGCCAAGCTTTATCTGGAATCACACCTAAAAAAAAAAAAAAAACAGAAATAAGAGAATTGTCAGAAACTCTTCAAAAAGAAGAAAAAAGAAAAGAAGAAGAAAAAAAAAGAAACCATAGCGATGTGGCATAAGCAATACAAGAGATCCTGTTAAAATACTGATTCATGGTGCAGCCTTCAAATGCAAAGACGGCTCATAATTCGTTATGACTCTTGAAATGATTCTCTTGATGACGGCTTCAAATTGTATTGTAATTGTAAAGAAAAACAAAATCCATGAATTAGGATTAGCCATTCGTTTAGGACAAATGAAAAAGGCGTTTATATGAGCAGCTGATGTATTGCAGTGGGTAAGCTGCATTACTGGAAAATATATTATGCTGCAGAATAAGGTGAATGTAAAATCAGCTGTACCTGAACATACTTCAACAATGAGAACAAACAGCTACAGCTGATTTATTATTGACATTTATTTATTTAAAATACAAGCTCTGTTGCATCTTTTTGTCCATGTTCCTAGATAACAGCATGCAATATGGTGCCAGAGAGAATATCATAAGTCTAGACAAAGCTGTTTATAATGAGAGAAACATACATTTTGAAAAACGCTAAGCTGGTACCTGTAGCTTAGATTTGAAGCACCAGAGGAAAACTAAATAAGTCAGCTTTGCACACCAAATGTCCATTCCTGACCGAAGGAATACATTAGGATAAAAAAAAAAAAAAAAAAAAAAAAAAGAGGAAATGGTTTCTATTTGATTTGAGGTCAATTCTGCTCCTTTAACACACTCCAAGTGAAAAGCTAACATTGTCTTTTCTACCTCATTGTTCGGAAAGCACGTCTTGAGCATAGTTCCAGTCATCCTGGTAAAGAAATTACCTTAAAAGTAAACTGGCCTCATCTTAATTCCTGTCAAGCTCAGAAAGCCAAACGTCTCATTGCTGGGAACTAACTGTGAGCCGGCAGGAGGAAGAATATGCCAGCAAGGCCAAATGTGCTTTACTGGAAAATGTTCAGAGAGATGTGAACCAAATGTCTGCATCCAAATGGCCTATGAAACATGTAAATACGCAAGGAGAGCATGAAAGCCGATAAATCTGAACGGGACCTAAATTGTCATTAGATTTAAGGAGATGGGAAATGAAAACAAGTTTCCATGAGTTTCAGAGCTGCAAGTGGATATGTTCAGGCTCATCAACAAGAGTGAGAGGAACGTGTGACAGATGGCACAGGGATTGTATGAAAGGAACATCCAGTGCTCATGTTAAACAAAAGGAGAGAAGGTCAGTCATGATTACATGGCTTTAAATGTCATGGATCTGTACTTTAATCTGGACTCATTCTCTCTCTTGTTCCATGTGTGTGTGACTTATCTTGCACTTCTGCTCATTTTGTGGTCTTGCTGAAGTAAGAGTCATTGCCACCTACTTTAATAGCTATGTGCTTAGATAAGTTTCTGACAAAGTGCCTTGCCTACATTTTTTTCTGTTATAACCTGCAAGTCAGATGAACTCAAGCAAGATTAATAGATAGAACAGAAGCCTTTATTTTTTTCACATATACAATAATAGCAAAAAGTGAAATTATTTCATCGCATATCTCAACTTTTGCAAGTTAGGGTCAGAGCGCAGGGTCGGCCATGATACAGCACCCCTGGATCAGGGAGGGTTAAGAGCCGTGCACAGGGGCCCAGCAGTAGCGTCTTGGAACTGCTGGTTCTTGAACTCCAATCCTTCGATCAACAACCCAGAGCCTTAACCACTTGAGCCCCCACTGCCCCATTATATAAGATTATATATTACAAATAAAAAAACAGATCTAGACTGTAACTGTTTCCACATAATTATCATTCAATTAAGTCGTTACATGACGCCAATAAAAAAAGCACCATGAAGGCTTCAGAATGATTAAAACAAGTCCAGCACAAAGAACTTGGCTCAATCTCAACTCAGGCAGCAATGTAAAGTATCCACCAAAACTCACTGACCAAGAACTGAGGGTATAATATAATCGTAACCTGTAAAGAGCACAAGATGGGGTTTATGGAAGTGTGGTGAAAAGAATCAATGAAAAAAGTATAAACTAACTTTATGGATAAAGGACTAACATGTGGATAAAGTTTTTTTAGTGTGATGAGATCTGGGTTTCTACTTTTTTCAGAAACCCAGCATTGTCTCAACCACGACACCATTCCCACCATGAAGCATGATTGTGGTAGCGTCACATTGTGTGTATGCATTTTTTAAATCAGCATGTACTGGTTAAAAGGTCAGAGCTGAGGGCAATATAGCAAAATATTAGACAAAAAGGCCAGTCTACAAGGGACATGAGTCTGGGCAGATGGTTCACCTTCCAACAGCACAATGAACCCAAATGTCAAAGCTACCATCAAGTGGTTCGAAATCAAGAAAGTAAATGTGTTTGTCTTTGCTCAAAATCATTCCCAAAGTGAAGCATGATGGTGGTAGCATAACATAGTGTGGATGCCTTTTTATGCCCTTCAATAATTCAATAATCCAATAATCCAAGAGCAATAATCCTTGAAATATAGTCAAAGCTACAGTGGAGGGGTTCGATAATCAAGAACCTAAATGAGGTAGTCATTTATCGACGTCGACCCTAAAGTGAAGGATGGTGGAGGTGGCGTCACATTGTGTGGATAACTTTTTAATCAGCAGAGACTAAAGAAGAAATGGTCAAGATCGAGGGCAATATAGCGAAATATTGAACTGAAGGGCCGCTTCAGTCTGCAAGAGACTTGAGGCTGGGCTGATGGTTCCCCTTTAAAACGCGGAATAAAGTTAAAGCTACAGTGGAAAGTTTCCAAGCCAATAATATGTTAGTCAAAGCCCAGACCTCATGCTGATTGAGAATTTTTACCAAGCCATGATCAGCAATGTTCAGCAACTGTCTCCATTCAGTATGACAGAGAAATTTGGCAAGAATAACGTGCAACAATATGAAGATCCAGATGTGCAAAGCTAACAGAGACATACCTAAGAAGCATACCATAAACGCAGCCAATGATGTTTACTGACCCAGGGATGAAATTATGTCTAACAAATGTCTGCTTTTTTTGTTTACAATTTGTCTCACAATAAAAAAATGTTTTGTTAATCAAATGGCAAAATCCCAGTCATGTCAGGTTTAATTCCAGGATGTAACAATACAAAATGTGAAAAGATTCATGCATAAATATGGTACAGCAACTGATTGGAGAAAGTCTGCTAGTATAACACTGTGTTTGGCTTTACACTGTCTCACTGACATGCAGTCCATCACTGAACTTTATAATCTCTTACCAAAAGAGAACCAAGTAACGTCAAGGTGTATAATCACTTAGTGCCAGGATGCACGCTCACACTTAAGACTCATGACCGGGTGGTGATCATGTGTTTTTAAACTGGCACTCAAGGAAATGCCAGCTGCCATTACCCCAGAACGTCTGGGACAAAGTACAGCACACAGTGTAGACAGCTGTTTGTATTTCAGCAGCAGGTAAGAGTAGATTCTGTAGACAGACTGGCTCAAGTACGGTGGTAAAACCCCCATTTAAAATGACGGATGAATGAAAGTATGCCCCTTAATTACTGCGGGTTGGCACGCCAAACCCGAAAGGATGCGGCCACAGGAGCTGGAGGGTTTCAGGAAAATGGCTGGAAATGATCAGACACAATTAAGGGATGTAGCTACTCCAACCTCATAGGAAGCAGATGGCATGGTACAGGAGGGCATCTTGGCATTTAACAGCCATTTTTTGGGGGGGTTGACAGAAGAAGAGTACTGTTTGGATCTGCAGAATGTTGGCATAGCTGAGAAATAAGTTTTCTGTCAGAAAGACAATGGCGATTGTGTTAGCGAATGCACAAGGGATCGTATTGAATAGAGTGAATAAGAGATGTGTGAATGCCTGTTATTCACAGCGCATAAAGACCGAATCCTGTACTCAGAAATGTTTTCATTGCATCACTTATCAAGTACCCCTGCATTTGCAATTTTAAACCACTAAAACAACAAATCATTTGACGGAAATACCAGGCTCTAAGAATAAATATGCACTTTAAAACTACTCTCACACTCTCCCTGAACTCCAACAATAACAACCTTGTAGCTGAGGGGTTAGACTGCTAGTTTGCTAATAAGCTAGCTAACAGGTCATATCAAAAATACATATTACAATTCATTTCTATTTTACTATTTTCTTTTACATTTTTAAAACACGAACATTAGCAAAGTTAGCAAAGCCTGGAGGCACTCATGCAGCTCACCTGCAGCCTCCTCCTGCTGGTTTTCTATCCGCTGCAGCCACTGAATGATGTTTTCAGCCAGCAGAGGACGCTCTGTGGGGAAGTGATACACTTCTCCACCTGAGCTCAGCTGTGAGAGCACCAACGCAGGGAGCGGAGGAACGTAGCTAAGATACGTCTCTAAGACGGCCCTTCCAGCCGGTGTGCGACCCCTGCGACAAAACACAAACGAGTAAATAAGGAATTGGTTTAAGGACTCGAAAAATAAGCAAGATGGTTGTTGTTGTTTTTTTTTATTATTAACTTCACACGGAAATCAACATTTTTAAAAATATATATATTTTTAACCCTTACAGGTGGATCCAGCAAGGCAGTGATGACTCCAACTGCCCGGATGTCTCAGCTTTTCTCATCTCCTCAAGAGACTGTAAAGTCTCTGGACTTTCTTCTCCCCCAACAAACATGATCAGCAAAGGCTTCCTGAGCTCCATGTACCATGGCAGGTTCTCCACCGTCAGTTCAGGCTGGTCACAACGAGAGTGCAGAGCAGCGACAAAGAGAAAGGAAATACAGATGCATGCAGGTGCCGCGGTTACTTTGCAGGCAAAAAAGGAAATAAACAGGATGTTGTTAAATCGATGGATGGGTGCTAAAAAGTCTACACCAAATTTAGTCTACACTAAAATTCAATGTCAGATTTTTTTCTACTGTTATTGTAATATGTTATCTAATAAAATTCAAAAGAAAAGAAAATAAAAACAAGTTTACACACCCCTTAAATACTGAAACATGGATCTGTGTTACAGTAAGAATGAAAAAAAAACCACAGATAATCAACAGGAACTTTTCATAAGTAGTGAAGTGATTCTGATTAAACCGCATATAAAGATAAGATTTTTCTATAGAAACGTCTAGAACGACGTCGATAAAATCCTAAAGATGTATTTTCTATAAAAAACAAAACGGCTCATCACACATAGAACACTATAAACACAGTAAAGCACAGTGGTGGCAGCATCATGCTATGGGGAAGACTGGAGCGAAGACTGGAGCTTCAGTCAAGATAGAGGGATAAATCCAATCTATTTTGGCACAAAACCTCCAGGCCTCTGTTAGACAGACGAAAATGAAGAGAAAATCCATCTTCTAGCACAATGATGAGCCAAAGACTCATCCACAAAGTCAACAAAGGAATGGCACAAAAAAGGAACAAAAAAAAAGAGCCTAGATCTAAATCCTATTACAAACCTACAGGTTGATAGAGTTGGAACAATTTTTTCAAGGAACAGTGGAATAAAATCAAGATGTGCGAAAGTGGTAAGCCTCTTACCCAGAAAGACTGAGTGCTGTGTTACAAGCCAAATGTGATTTAATAAAGTATTAGATAAAAGGTGAGCGTGCTTGTGCAACCAGAAAGTGTTTATCTTTTTCGCTTCCCACAAACGTTTTGCCAAATCCCATTAAAGATAAAAAAGTGACTTTTATTTAACAAAGCTGTGTAGACTTTTTAAATCCACTGTAAAAAAGTTTATGATATGAAAAACATAGATTAGGGAAAAAAAAAATAAAAATCACGGTGATAATCTAGATCTTTGCTTCCGTTTACGTCATGACTAGCATGTTGGCACTTTTTTTCGCTTCTCTAATGAATCAGCAGAGATTTTGTCTTCTCCAAAGCAGACTTTGTTTTCATTAAGTGCTACAATAAAATAAGGATTTTCCAAGAAACGTTCAAAGAGATTCAAACCCTCTGGCTTTGCCAATAAATGCTAGAATGTTGCGCAGATTAAGCAGCAAATGATTATATATAAAAGCAGAGGAAAAGGTTCAAAAGGCCAAAAAGATTCAGTACAATGATGTGACTCACGAATAAATTGGTTCTTACAAACGTATCACGTGTCGCTCTCCTGATGTGTGAGATCGTTTCCTGTAATGTGGATAAAAGAAGGGAATGAACTTTTCTTTGAACTCCAGGGCCATAAGACACTAGAACAGCAGGCAGCATTACAGAATGCTCCTGAGACCTGAAAAAAAAATACATAAACAAATAAACTTTAACATTCAGTGCTTTCACGTCTCACATCCACATTCACGACTCTGTCTAGCATTCCAACGAATAAACAAAAGAACTCACTGTTGCATAGCACACAGCAAAGCATTCGCATTTTAAAATGTAACACAGTCACCTATCGCTTCACTCTCACATCTAGCAACCAACACTTTCACATCTAACATTTAAGGCTCTCATCTTATTTTCAGCACTCTCACAATTCACGCTCAGCACTCTCGCATCTCACGCTCAGCACTCTCCCAGCTCACGTTCAGCACTCTCGCATCTCACGTCCAGCACGCTCGCATCTCACGTCCAGCACTCTCGCATCTCACGTCCAGCACGCTCGCATCTCACGTCCAGCACTCTCGCATCTCACGTCCAGCACGCTCGCATCTCACGTCCAGCACGCTCGCATCTCACGCCCAGCACGCTCGCATCTCACGCCCAGCACGCTCGCATCTCACGCCCAGCACGCTCGCATCTCACGTCCAGCACGCTCGCATCTCACGTCCAGCACGCTCGCATCTCACGTCCAGCACGCTCGCATCTCACGTCCAGCACGCTCGCATCTCACGTCCAGCACGCTCGCATCTCACGTCCAGCACTCTCGCATCTCACTTTCATCACTCGCGCATCTCACGTTCAGCACTCTCGCATCTCACGTTCAGCACGCTCGCATCTCACCTTCAGCACGCTCGCATCTCACATTCAGCACGCTCGCATCTCACATTCAGCACTCTCCCAGGTTGTGTAAATATGCAGTCAATACCATTTTTTAGCCTCGTTGTGCTGAAACAGTCCCAGAATCATTTCCCCCCTCAGGTATTTCGCTGCTTCTTCAAAAATGGCCACATCTGTAACAGTCGAGAGGATGTGAAAGACTGAGAAGTAAACAAGGTAAGATCTGCTGTACCACACTATGTTCCACAACAACTTTGTATACAAAAGCTGTTTAGTTTTGTTTCCCAAATCCATAAACATAGCAGTTGCAGTAAAACACATTCTGTGATAACAATCTAAAGTGCTTGTGAGATGCAGCTTCAGGAATAATATGATTACTAAAATCAGGTATGCTAAAGGAAGCATCTTGCTAAACAAATATCCGGATGTTTAGTGTTCGCTTCATACCCGGATCTTCGGGCGCGAAAAGACCGAGCACTCGGATGGGCGTGAGAGAAGAGTGTCTGTTATACAGCTCTCCTTCCAGGAATGACAGGACTTCATCCGAGGAGGACAGAAAGAGAGGGACGGACAGATGACTCCTGCGGACACGCACACAAGAAAAGGAGAGATTAAGTGAATCAACGCAAATCTAAACATAGTAATGTACACATGTAAATGATGCACAATTCAACAGATAACAGCACAAACAAAAACGTCCCTCTAGCCCAGTTAAGTTATACAGAAAGCCCACACACTCTCCAGTAAACACAAGTAATGGATAATGGATACGAAACACACATTTAGAGACGCATCAAAATCCATAACCATATGAACCCATTTTATTCTGCGTGATAAGATTTCATGATATTGCCATACATCATGATAAGAGGCTTCAGCGCACGAGTCTAGACTTGGTATTGACCCTGGTTTCGAGGGTACGCTGGCTTTTAAAAGGTCTAAGCAGATAATTACAGAGAACACACAGATCAGTTTGATGAATCATCATGGGGTCAGAGCAGATGACAGCGCTGAGGGTGTATCACCGTGTCTGAATCATAAAATCCGTGTGCGATCTGAAGCAAACCGAAGAGTCCAAACCTTTCTTAAGTGATGACTTGAGTATTTAAGAATTCGGTAGTTCTCTCACTCTCTCACTCTTCTTCTACCGCTTATCTGAACTACCTCGGGTCACGGGGAGCCTGTGCCTATCTCAGGTGTCATCGGGCATCAAGGCAGGATACACCCTGGACGGAGTGCCAACCCATCACAGGGCACACGTACACTCTCATTCACTCACGCAATCACACACTACGGACAATTTTCCAGAGATGCCAATCAACATACCATGCATGTCTTTGGACCGGAGGAGGAAACCGGAGTACCCGGAGGAAACCCCCGAGGCACGGGGAGAACATGCAAACTCCACACACACAAGGCGGAGGTGGGAATCGAACCCCCAACCCTGGAGGTGTGAGGTGAACGTGCTCACTAAGCCACCATGCCCCCGAATTCGGTAGTTTATTCACTGAATTGCTCACTATAAGCTTTAGACATTCTGCAAAATATCTCCATGGGACTATTAAATCATTAGGAAAGTACCATTTATTACATCTTGTACTTTCACTACAACATAGACAGTAGTCGGGTATTTAATTTAAACCGCCTTACAAGATTGCCGGTTGCTAAACACAGCGTGTTTTATAAACTCCAGATTATCATGCAGAAGTTTAATGCGTTCTGGTAAAACAGGCATTTTCCCGGAGCCTTGAAAACAACCACAAATTTGCATCTCTAGTTTCTATCAAACTGAATAAAAAATAAATAAGAGCGTCTTACTCTGGCTGGCGATAAAAGAATTCACGGATCAGGGAAACGATAAGAAAAGCAGATTGCTGGAACTGCTTGAGTCATCATTTGTAAACAGAGACACATTAACATGACTTTATTGCAAGAAATAATAATAATAATAATAATAATACTCAATTTTCTCCACTTTTCAGCTGTCAGATGATGGAAAATCAGTCTGTCTGTGGCTTTATATTTATTTTCTCAATCGTTCAGTATGTGTGTAATAAATTTAAGCATTAATTATTAAAAACTGACCAATTATTTTATGTTTATTCATTAAGACGACACATTTAAAGAAAAGGAATTTTACAGCTATGATGGTTAATAGTCCAGCTGTGTCTCTCGTGAAGTCCTGGGAAATCATTAAACCACATCTCAACTTGATATCAAGCTTTTTAATCATATTTAAATACCAGGCATCACAATATTTACCTTTTCAACAGACTTGCTAGACGAAGACTTTTCTTTTTTCCCCTGCCAGACTCACTCTAAAACTATGCCACATCTCTCTTTATCTGCATTTTTTACCCAAGTTCAATATTTTCATACCTGATTTTTATGATCTAATATTTGGAATTGAGCTGAAGCAGTTTTTTTCTCTGGTGTAGATATAGACCCTGAGTAGATTGACGAGGCAAATGTAACATACCGGCGCAATCAGGAATGTTCTTCTCCTCGAATTTCAATTTCAAGCTTTGAATAAAAATATTTGAAATGTTATTTTGAAGCTATGTACTGTAAAGCAATCAGCAGAGTGGTTAGTCTAAATTTACTATAAGTAGTGTGTTGGTTTTCGTGAAATGATTCCCAACGTCGTTACGTCTTATGTTCATATTTTTGCTGTTGTGGAAGGAAAATGGAGACAATGGAGCCGGAGGACACTGAAGAAGTAGACGCTGTGCTGAAGTATGTGTGGGTGTCTGCTGAAATGATGAGTGTGTGTGTGTGTGTGTGTGTGTGTGTAAGTGGGGTGCTCTGCCAAAGACTGGCAATCCCATTCATCTCCACTTCACACCCGATATTTCAGCTATTCCGAATTGACCACAGCAACGATGAGATTAAAGCCCTTAATAAAAATGAATGAATGAATGAATCAATTTATTAAGTAATTATTTCACCATATAATTAAGCGTAAATCCTAACCGCAAGAGTGCTATTTTAGGATTATCAGCATGGCTCCGATTTAACCGTCGGTACTATTGTGATGTTGCTTTTATACAGACATTAACATCAGGTTGCAACGAATTTAAAATTCATTCATATCATTTATATTCTGAATTTGTACATTTTTGTATTTATACATCATGATTGGGTTGCATAAGTCCTTAAAAACAGACACATGGCCTAATGTTTGTGTCTGCCTTATAGTGACTAATAATTTAGGTCCCTCATGTACAACCAAAACAGCTCTGATCGAGGAACCATCAAGGCTCCACAAGACCTCTGAAGGTGTTCTGTGGTATCTGGCAAAAAGTTTTTAGCAGCAGATCCTTTAAGTCCTGAAAGGTGGGGCTTCAAACGGGATCAGACCTGTTAGACCGACACATTCCACAGACGCTGAACAGGACTGAGATCTGGAGAAAATTGGCAGCCAATGGACCTCGAAGGCTTTTTTTTTCATGTTCCTTAAACCATTCCTGAACTATTTTTGCAGTGTAGCAGAGACCATAATCATGCTGTATGAGGTCACTGTCATCAGGATATATCACGGCATCATGGCAGCCCCATAACTACACAGTGATGTACGGCCAAAGTGTTTGGGACAAGCACATAATGCTGTAATGCCTTCAATGAGTCAAGCAATAGATAGGAAGAAGGTTTGTCTCCTTAGGCTCCAGAAATTTCCTCACATACAGAGAAAGTCCCTTATAGGCTTAAAAATAAAAACTCGACAAAGCCGAACAATTGCCTAAAACCGTTTTCTGGGAAGGTCAATGAAATACAGGAGCTATCTCAGAGCGTACCAGATGCATTAACAAGCACTCAGTTGCATTCAGATGCACATTAAAGCGACAACTAGATAAAAGGGCACGCATGCCAGCCGTGTTGACAGACGCTTGATTGACAGACACAGAGATGAATGCCTTTGGTAGAGACTCGGGTGGCTTCATTAGTGGTCCGGGTTGTGCATAAATCCACACAGCATGCAGGTGAATATAAAAGAGCTTAGACAATGATTCACAAGTCAAACTATTCTATGATGAGTGAAGATTATATCCCTAACATACATACATACATACACTCTTGCCTCTGAGCCTTAGTAAAGTGCTATTAGTGCATTAAAATGCTGGATATCTTCTGAACAGGAAACACTGAACATACTGATTTGTTCATTTTGGTGACTCATGGGGAAAGAAAAAAAAAGTGGAACGTGAACATATTTTGGTATCATGTTAGAAAGTGTAGAGCCTGTGCTTGATGACTTGCTAATGACTTATGCTAGTAACAAGTGTGTGTGTGTGTGCGCGTGTGTGTGTGTGTGTGTGTGTGTAAAAGAAAGAAAACGAGCACAAGACTCACAGCAAAATGAATTTATACAGGCTTTCCATTCCCATCATGCCTCTGTAAAACTGAGCATCTTCACCCAGGCGAAACAGCAGGACGGAGGGGAAAGAGGAGACATTCTGCTCACGACACACACATGTCCACTCGCCACAGTCTACTGAGGCCAGTGTGACATCACTCACTCCTAAACACACACACACACACACAAGCTTAAATTGTTAAATATGCCTTCAAATGTTCATAATGATCTGTATCTTCTTTACCTCTGAGTGCATCAGCAACCTCAATATAAGACTGCAGAAAAGCCATGGACACGGCGTCCCCTAGACAGGACAGACAAAAAGACGTATCCAACATTTTATTAACAAGTAACTCTCAAATAAACATAACTTTAATGCCACGGAGCATTTTAAAACCATCAAAATAAAAACCCTTACATTTCAAGTACAACAGCACCACCGTGAAGCCATTCTGTGTTACTACAGCGGCGAACGTGTCGGCTGTGAGCTCTGAGACAGACTCCATGTCCAGAGTTACACCACGGTCTCTGTACACGGACTCCGCCACCTCATCATCCAAAACATCTGACAGGGAATAAACACATGTCTAGTTAAAGTACATAGAGCAGATAAGTCAATGTTCTTCCTACATCAAATGTCAATCAATCACACTTTTTTGTGTCCAAAACATTTCCATTGCAGCTCAATTACAAATGTCACCTAAAGAAGCCCAGTGATCCTCATCTTCATCTTCATCCCCATCTTCTTCTTCTTCCTTCTCCTCTTGGAATAGTTGACCTTGAATAAGGTTAAAGACTTCTTCAACATTCTTCAAAGAATAATACTTCACTCCCTGTTAAGCATAAAGAGAAATCAGGAGAACTGCACGAGGATACTTTAACTTTAACTCAGAGATCGACTTCACTAGTTCTTGAGATAAACCAAAAAACCAACACATTTGCTCCTGAGAATCGGTTTATTCGGATATTTGCTTTCAGCTCAGTGAGATTTGACCTAGAATTAAATTCTGATTGATAGAAGCTGCAAATCACAAGGATGGCCAAAAATCTAAGTAGAGCTTGCCTGCTTTTGTGTAAATACATATATACTGTACGCACACTACTGTACCACCTTAACATTCTTTCCCTTAAGACAGCTGAAACCCTATTTCAAACTGTACTGTAACGCATGTGCTAACAGTAGGCTGTGATTGGCTAATGTTGCTCTGATCAAACCCTCAGAGTGAAATATCAGACACACTGTGTGAAACTTTCTGCTCAGATGAAGTACTGACCTCGTGTGGGAGTCGATATGCAGCGTTATATCGGAGGGGAGTTTTAACCCTGGGATTGTCCCTAGAGTACACACACACACACACACACACACACACACACACACCTTTAATCGTTCAGATAGTTGAAGGCTACAGTTTTTTGGTAAGCATGGTACAAACTGCATGTGTACATCTTTAAACACTCAACACAACAATCACTGTTTAAATCAATAATAAAATTTGTCGTAATGGGGTTGATATTTTCTTCCCTCATGCTTTTTTTACTCAAATAAAAAGTGAAAGGATTTCAACTAAAGCGAAAGTAAAAAATAAATCAATAAAAAAGTCGCCACTTATAAATGTAGTTAAGTATTAAAAAGTAAAAAGTGAATGTTCTGGACTTATGAAATACATAGTGTTATTAAAGTGCAGGAGACATTTAAAGTTAAGCGCTGGATACCTGTGGATTAGGACGAGGCCGATCTCTCCTCGTAGCCTCCAGGCCAAAGTCTCAGCCATGCTTCGATCCATGTGCAGTGTCTCGGTCTGAGCGAAGAGGAACAGCACGGGCACGTTCAGGTGATTATAGATCACGTCCACGTCTTCAGGATCCATGTCTGCCTCCACCTGTCCTCAACAATGATTTGAAAATAAATAAATAAATAAATAAATAAATAAAAAACTTCAGTGGTTGTGTTTGTTCTAAGGTACTTCTCACCAGGACCGGTGCCTCCATCAGCTGAAGGAAGGCATGTATGTTGATGGTGCTCAGTGGCTTTCTCATGAGTGTGTGTGGACACGGTTCAGAAGACTGTGACACGACGTTGCAATGGAGGAACCAGAGACGCGCCTGGACAGAGGACACATCAGCAATCCTGCAATAATAAGCAGTTTTACACTTATTCGCTATTGTTATAATCATCTTGATTTATTTTTTTACATTTAAGGATTCAGTAAAGAAGACAGTGGTGGCTCAAATAAATAAATAAGGCTCTGGTTGTTGATTGGAAGGTAGGAGGTTCAAACCCCAGTGCTGCCAAACTGCTACTAATGGACCTCATGCAAAGAAGATGCAAAGAAAATAATTCTGCAGTGCTTTAATGTATGAGCAACAAAAGAGGCTATTTTTCTTCTTCATTAATCAGAGAAACAAGAAAGAGGAGGAGAGGCTCCTCAGCTGAGCTGGTAGAACTTTTTCACGGGACTACCAAACACTCCACAAAGCCACAAATGGAAGAATAGTATGAGGTCAGACAAGAAGGAATGAAATTTTCAGGCTGAAAAGAAACAAACACTGCATATTGAAGCATTGATTATGAAGCATAGTGGTGGTATAGCATCCTGAGAGTTTTCATCAGCTTGATGGCTTGCTGGTCTTCAGGATGCTGTTCTGCATATACAGTAATCTGCTTGTTTTTGTATAGTTTTCTTGCTAAAACCTTTTTGTTTACTATTTTAGCAACATCTTTGATGGCTGATTTAACAGAGAAAAGTTTACCGTAAATCTGTAAAATCTGCTCACACTTACCCCATGTGTTTGAGCAGAGGTGTTCCGGTAGTCTGCACAAACTGGTACTTTCCTCCGTACACAAACGCTGCCTCCATTAAAGCCCGATGCTCTGCTCAGAAATGTTTAAAATTTACTATGTATTGTGCAATGTCAATTCATGGTTATAGTTGCTAGATAAGTAACTATAGATATGGCAAAGAAATATGAATTATAAAAATTTTTTTTTAAAGCATTGTACCGGGAAGCCCGAGCGCAGGTATGTGACCCATCACGATGTCTGTCTTTCCCTTTGCCACCCTCTCAACGCCAACCAACTCGGCCGGAGTGTGAACGTAGCGAACCTCATTGAAGAGTACCGTGCTGTGTGCAAAGAGCAAACACCGTGGACTGAATTACAGCATCACAGAATAAATAAATAAATAAAGACATAATAAATACATATTTTTTTGTATTTGTATTTACCAACTCACAATAACATATGGGACACGATGGCATTGACGTCAAAAATGGTGTCAATCTCAAAACCTCTCAAGACGTCAGCACCTCTGAGAGAAACAAGGAGTGGAAACACAGAAACTTATTAGGATGGATTTTTCATGTTATATGTTATTTTTCTGTTTTAAATGTTAAACAGTGCTAAACTGGTTGCTATACGCTTCCCTTGACACAAACCTGAATAAATATGCTTTTCTCATAATTTCTTCCTCTGTGCAGTAATCAGCAACATTTTCTTTGGAGCAATTCACCTACAGACACGCATTTTGTCAGGTGATATATTATATCAAACATGAATTTTCCCAGAACACAGCACTGCATGTGGCACGTACAGTAAGAAATATATCATGCTTGGAACTACGTATAAGAAGATAAAGAATGACATGTGATCCAACTGACCATTGCCACCAATATGCCGTAGTCCTCTAACGCCATGGCGGACTTCTCTAGCTGCTCTAGAAATGTCTGAATTGCTGGATCAGCTGCAAATAAGCAGAAAAACCTCATCACAATCAGTCACAATCAGGATCAGTGTGTTGACACACAAGGAATTTCGTTCCAGCTGTTTGTGACTCTCAAAAGTACAGACATACATAGGGTTATACAATACAAGATAAGATAATACAGACTATACGCGACAATGCAGACGATGTGATACAATATAGTATTAAATATGAATACAGAATATATGACTGGTTAGTTATGTACATAAAGTGTGAGAAGTGCAAATAAAAATATTGTGTAATATTATGCTTTTGTGCAATATACAGCAGCAGTAGTGTGTGTAACATATACGGATGATATAATGACTAACAGTTCTGATAATGAGGTACTTGTAGATATGAAGCTCAATACGTTCAGTCATAAAGGCATCTGAAAGGAATTAAGTAATAAATACCAGAACGATGGAAAAGAAAAGAAAAATTCATCTAATCTCAATTTCATTCTTGCATCTATTCATTTCATCCCAACATTTATCATTGCATTTACTATTTAATGTATTAACATAATGAATGTAAATGTAAGTATATTTTGTGTATTGTTTTTACATGATGCTTCCACCACCATGCTTCACAATGAGGATGGTGTTCTCAGTGTGGTGCTTTTTTTAAAAAAAAAAAAAAATTATTATTTGGCAAAAATGTCTAAAATGTCTTAATTTTCTCTTTTTGTAAAAACAAACAAAAACAAACAAACAAAAAATATAATATAATATGATATATTATTATTATTATTAATATGAAATAATAACAACAACAATAGTATTTCTTTAGACATTATATATTTTTGTATTTACTTTAATTTACAATAATATTTTATTAATGTCTTAATTTTCTCTTTTTGTAAACAAACAAAAACATTATAATATGAAATAATATATAATATATAATAATATATATTATTATTAATATGAAATAATAATAATAATAATATTCTTTAGACGTTATATGTTCTTTAGACATTATATATATTTTTTTATTTACTTTAATTTACAATAATATTTTATTAATAGCATTAGCCGTTAGCAAACAGTACGTCACACCTCACCGTGTTTGCCAAAGTAAACAAGAGATGTATTTCCGGTCTGCACGTGCTCTTTAAAGCCCTCAGCAGTGAGCTGCAGCAGCTTTGCAGAATTTGCGCTCGCGCACTGCTGTGATACAAAACACAGTAAAATCGCTCCAACACACAAAGTGTACAAGATCCCAGTGTGGTGCATTTCTATAGTACTGTTTCACAGATTGTTCACAACGTGGTGAGTTAATTCACGCCAGCCTTTTACAACAGATAAATGTTGTTAAGCAGTATAAAATTCTCCACGGTGTAATTTACGAGCTATTGTTACTTCCTAAAACTGAGGCCGAATACCAAACCTTTCCTTAATCACTACACAAGTGCACTATCTAGGCCAAAACAATAGTGTCTCTCACATCCCATGTAGTCGACTCTGTATCCATATAAAACAGTTTGACGTGCCACCAAACTCTCTCAGCCAATCAGAAACAGAGGCGGGACTTAGGACTAACCAATGATTTATCAGTGGGAGGAGCTTTAACGGTAAAAATTCAATGTATCCTACATTTTGGTTCTGAGCGCGTAGAACGGATCCAAAATGGCGTTACAGGGGAATTAGTTTCCTATCATTGATAAGAAGGCGGGGCACAAGAGAAGCAGGCGCACCCTTTAATCTGATTGGGCAAGAGGTGGGGGTTTAGTGCTCGCTTGCCCTGTTGATTGGATAAGGGGCGTGTCCTAAAGTGCAATATACCCCAGCTGATTGGATAAGGGGCGTATCCTAAACTGCTGTATACCCCAGCTGATTGGATAAGGGGCGTGTCCTAAACTGCAGTATACCCCAGCTGATTGCGCTCCTCTCTTTTTTCAGCTGGAGTTGTTTTTTTGCACCGAGCTCGTTTTTTTCCCCCTCTGTAGATGTTTTTTGTTTTGTTTTGCCCATTTTTAATCTTTCACCTATGCTTGTATGACCGATCCGTCCGGTTTTATGCCCAACTTTGTCATGACGCTTGTCATTATCCTATGACAAAAAAAAGTTTGTGAAGATTTTTTTGGACCATTTTGGATGTTAAAGTCACCGGATCGACTTGTTGTTATTGTTGTTTAATTTGTCGTCATGCTGTCACTTGAGAATCATCTCGGTGCTTTCACGTCTGAAGATGAGGATGATGATGATGAAGTGTTGGACCTGGCGCTCACGGCCGTGCACATGCTTCTGTACTGTCTGCTGTTCTTCTTCATTTACTCCCAGCTCTGGCTCATCCTGCACTACGGACACAAACGTCTCAGCTACAGGAGTGTGTTCCTCTTCCTGTGTCTGCTCTGGTCGGCCCTCAGGACCACTCTCTTCTCCTTCTACTTCAACAACATGGCCCAAGCGAGCCAACTGCAGCCGCTGCCCTTCTGGCTCTTCTACTGCTTCCCTGTGTGTCTGCAGTTCTGCACCCTCTGCCTCCTCAACCTCTACTTCGCACAGGTCAGATACAAGTCCTGATACATCTCTAACACTGGACCTGCAGAGCCAACAGATGCATACTGTAAACATCCAACACAAAACAACACATAAACATCAGAATCAGGTTTATTGGCCAAGTGTGTTGACACACACAAGAAATTCGGTTCCAGCTGTTTGTGACTCTCAAAAGTACAGACATGAATAACACTATACAATACAAGACAAGATAATACAGACTATACAAGACAATGCAGATGTGATACAAGAGACATTATGAGTATTAAATATGAATACGGGGGGGCACGGTGGCTTAGTGGTTAGCACGTTCGCCTCGCACCTCCAGGGTCGGGGTTCGATTCCCGCCTCCACCTTGTGTGTGTGGAGTTTGCATGTTCTCCCCGTGCCTTGGGGGTTTCCTCCGGGTACTCCGGTTTCCTCCCCCGGTCCAAAGACATGCATGGTAGGTTGATTGGCATCTCTGGAAAATTGTCCGTAGTGTGTGATTGCGTGAGTGAATGAGTGTGTGTGTGTGTGTGTGTGTGTGCCCTGCGATGGGTTGGCACTCCGTCCAGGGTGTATCCTGCCTTGATGCCCGATGATGCCTGAGATAGGCACAGGCTCCCCGTGACCCGAGGTAATTCGGATAAGCGGTAGAAGATGAATGAATGAATGAATGAATATGAATACAGAATATATGACTGATCAGTTATGTACATAAAGTGTGAGAAGTGCACAGAAGTGCAAATAACAATATTGTGTAATTATGCTTTTGTGCATTATACAGCAGCAGTAGTGTGTGTAACTTACACGGATGATGTGATGACTGACAGTTCTGATAATGCATACTTATAGATATGAAGCAGTGAATATAATGATGGTGAGTTGTTAATCAAGGTGATTGTCTGGGGAAAGAAACTGTTCCTGTGTCTGGCAGTTTTAGTAAGCAAAGCTCTGTAGCGCCTGAGAGAAGGGAGGAGCTGAAAGAGGTTGTGTCCAGGGTGCGAAGAATCAGTGGTGATTTTTCCTGCCCGGTTTCTGGTTCTTGTGTCATAAGACCAAGCCAGGTGGTGATGGATGTGCACAGGACAGATTCAAACATAATTTGCTTATTATCAGAAGGTCATGGGTTCAAATCCCAGTTCCCACTGCTGGGCCCCTGAGCAAGGCCCTTAATGCTCAGTTGTATAAACTGTAATAAAATGTAAGTCGCTCTGGATAAAGGTATCTGCTAAATGATGTAAATGTAATTATTATTAGTTTTATTAGTAATAGTAGAAGGAGGAGGAGGATTATTAGTACCTGTGGTAGTAATAGTCCTAGTATCAGTATTAGTAGAAGCAAGAGCAATAGTATTCTTCTTCTTCTATCTCTTCTTCCTCCTTGTCGTCTTCTCCTAATTCTTTTTCTTCTTTTTCTTCTTCTTCTTCTTCTTCTTCTTTTTATTATTATTATTATTATTATTAATATTATTATTATTATTATTAACACTACTAGTTATGGTATGGTAGTAACAGTTGTGTTAGGAGTATTAGTAGCGGTACAAGGCTTAGTAGTGTTTGTATTAGTTGTAGTAGGAGAACTAATCGAATTATTCTTAAACTAAGTAGTAGGTGTATGAACAGTAATAGTTTATTACTATTACTATCTAAAATTTATCTAAAATTAGTTGTAAAAGTGGTAGGAATAGTAATTGAAGTTTTCCCCTTAATAGCAGTTATAGCAGTAGGAGGACTAGTAATAGTTGTGTTTGGAGTATTAGTAGTATTAATCCGAGTAGCAAGAGTAGCAGTGTTAGAACCAGCACCTTTACACTTTTGTTATAAGTTTATAATTTGTTTATATAGAGACATATTGAGACATCCCTTTCTGTCCCATGTTAGAAAACCTCACACCACCCTGTCATTGATTAGCTTCCTTTAACCCCACAACCCAGCTGTTTTATTTTATCACGCTGTATGTGGTACAGTAGATGATGAGTCAGTTATTTTTCCCTGAACCATTCATCTCTACAGAACCAGGAAGAGAAATCTACACAATGCTACTTTTTTGTTTTTGCAAAGCACAAAAAATAAGGAATTGTAGATCTTGGATAGTCACCAAAAAAAAAAACAAAATCAAGTTAAATCCTGACATTATACTTTTAAATGATTTGGTGTACAATGTGTACACTACACTAGGGATTATATCCTCATGAAGAGAGAGTAAGAAAGACAATGTGTTAGACAATCAGTGCTTTTTATTGGACACATTAACACCTAACCTGCAGTTTTGGAGATCCTCTGACCGAGTCGTATATAATCATCACAATCTGTTGCTTGTCAAAGTCTCTCAGATCCTTACGCTTGCACGTTGACTGTTGACTTGCTGCCTCACGTATCCCACCCACTGACAGGTCTCACTGTCACAAGATCCTCAATATTATTCACTTCACCTGACAGCGATTTTAATCTTATGGCTGATGATCACTGATCCTATGCAAAAAAAAAAAAAACCTACACAAGCATAAATAAAAGAAAATGTTGAAATCAGTCAGGCTTAAACTTGATCTGGAAATTTGATCTCTACATGGCTGTTTTTTATTAACAGAGAGGAAAAGGCACCAGGGATGCATGCTTTACTTTTTTTCCTTTTTCCTTTGCATTGCTCTTGAATATAATAGTGATTAAACGATAGGCAAGGCTTTTGAGTCCCTTTACAAAAACATCTGGACTGACATCATCAAAACTATTGAATTATTTAGAGCAGAGGTAAACTCCTAGGCCAGAACTGTAAAATAAATCCCACGGATCTAACTGCTCTCATTATTCCTGTTTTTTTTTATTGTTTAAACTTGAGCATGTCAGATTTCAGCTGACTTTATTTTACACGCTACTCCATTTTGAGTTTTCGAATGTCGGGCTAAACCTGATCGATTCGAGTGGCTCGACAAACAGACTCACGACTCTACGAGTAATAAATATGATAACCTGAGAACCAATCAGATTGCACCATCTCTCTGTTATGTTGTAAATCCATCGTACTCTTACGTTTAACAAAAAGACTAAATACCTAATCTGTGCATTCCTTCTTCCTTAATGATCATAATACATATTGAGAATGAATCTTAATATAAAAACAGCCACACATCCCCAAATCTAAGAAAGAAAATACTGATTATTAAACAGAGTAGCTTACAACACAACGGCGCACAAAGCCAAAACCGCCAAACTGAAAGAGTTGCTTTTTGCCTGTTATTCATCATTAAGCAGTAATCCACTATTTAATCCCTTATCTGAAGATTAAAACAACCAGATGCTCTTATTAGCGAAAAACTGACTCTTCAGACAAGCCCAATTTTTTTTTTTAATATGAGTTTTTTAAAAAAAAAAAAAAAAAACAACAACTCCTAGACCTACTGGCTCCATTTTGATAACATTTAGATAAGACAGAAGACACATTAAAACTGTTTGTGCTCACACTTCTCAGCTCTCAGAGTTCCCAAACAAAGATCAGCTCTTTTCTAAAAGTTTTCATGTAGTTTTATTGGTTTTTGTTGGTCAAGACCTAAAAAATAATTGTGCAGTAATATTACAAGTGCGTTTATTTAATTAACAAAACCTGGGGTGGCTTTTAGTGGTTTCCATGTTTGCCTCGCACTTCTGGGGGTTGGGGGCTTGATTCACACTTGTGTGTGTGTGTGTGTGTGTGTGTGTGTGTGTGTTTGGTTTCCTCCAAGCTCTCCGGTTTCCTCCTCCAGTCATGTTGTAAGCTGATTGGCATCTCTAAATTGCCTGTAGTGTATGAATGAGTGAAAATAAATGATGATATATACTTTAACTTAGTTTGTGACCTCTTTTGCAGTCAGCATACAGAACAGTGACCTACCAGAAACCTAACTGGACGCCTCCTCGATATTTACTTCAATACCCAATGTGTATTGTGTCCTTACAGAGTTCTGACCTAAAGTGTTAGCTGCTAACAGCAAAAAAAAAATAAAAGCGGAGTTATTGCTATTTTTGTGTCTGTCTGGGTGTAAAAGCACTCAGGTTTTTTAAAGCTGCAGGCGGTGCAGCGGCCGATGCAGGAGCATTACGTCATGGTGTTGGTGCAAGCTTGACAAAAACAGTGTGTGTGTATGTCTGTGTATGTCGGTGTGTGTGTGTGTGTATATGGGGCACTCAGACAAACCCAGCATCTGCTCCCGTTCTGAAATAAATCTGAGTGCACAGGAGCAGGTTGTTTATCAAAATAGCAAATAAAACCTGCACATATCAGCATTTCTTGTTTCCTTTAAAATCCTGGAGGAGTTCTTTTTTTCCCAACTCATCTGGTTCGATCCCTAAAACCAACAGCAGGGACTAATTATGTGTGTTGCAGAACTAGAATTAGCTGCTTGTTAGTTAGGAATTTTATAAAAATAGATTTTTTTTTTTCAAGTTAGGTGTAAGCAGAGGAAACGGTTCTGCTCGTGAACGATTCGTGCTCACCAGCCGTATCTTAAATTATTATGTAAATGTTTACGTTAATGCGCTCGTTGTAATAGTTGAGCGTTTCCATAGTAACGGCTTGTTCAGCTCCATCCTCCGTTTCTTTTTACGTCTTGTTATATAAGGAAATACAAGAAAGATTATAATTGTTGATGTGGTGAAGTTATCTGTTAGGAGATGGAAGGAGTCTCCGGTGTCAGAGGACTTCTGGGTAACTAACAGTTATTGACCTCATGTATTGTTTTCCTAAAACACCACAACCATATATCCGTAACCAGATATACAGTGTTTTATAACTAATTATGTATTAGTTTTCTACAAGGTATTAGACAACATTCTAAAAAGGGCTGATTGGTTAAGTTAGTTAACTCTTTTTACCAGTTCACTGGCTTTTTATTTCACAGCGGAACATAAATCGACTTATCAACGTCTTTAATCATTATAAACAAGTTTTAGATGCTTATGAACAAACACTTGGGGTATCACGGTGAGCAAAAACGGGTTTAATATCACTGTTTACTTTGAAGATAGAAACTCTTTTATTGCCCTTAGTTGGCTAGATAAAAACAGAAATACTTGGAAAAACTCCAAATTCTTTAAAGCCCTGAGTGTCTACTTTAATATGAGCTTCATATGAACCGCCACAGAGATGTGATGTTGTGTTAGATGTGGTGTTAAATGTGTAACTAGGTCACTGGTGCTTTGGTAAAAGTTTCACGGTGTTGCAGAATTGCTTGGCTACTAAAGAGGAGAATTAGGTAATGAGGTCAGTTGATGAGACTTTAAAGAGGTAAAGCAGCATTTAACTCAAGTGTTTAAGGATATTAAGTGCGACCGTTACACATCTTGTTGAATGTCAGTGAGTTTTTACTGGAGTTACAGTCATATCAGACTAAATAAATGTTGTTTTGGTTCAGATGCTATTCCTTTAGATGTCTGTAGACGATAACAAAGACTTTATTTATTTATAAAGGACAACCTGTCCTTGCTGATGAGAAACAACCCAAAAAAAACCCACTATGCTACCATCATCATGCTTCACTTTGGTAATAGTGGGCAATGTTGGGTTTGTTACAGTCTCATTAGACCAGAGAATCTTTTTCCAAATGTTATCTGAGTCTCCAAATGAGAGCCAACCTTTGTAGAGTGTCATGGTGACGGTTGTCCCGCGATTGTCCGATTGTCTCCCACCTGAGCTAATAATCGTCAATCAATTAAAATCTGTATCTATCTCTCTGAGCGTGAACTTCACACTGTGTCCGACACTTTCATTTAACCCCGTGACGGTTTAGTTTTTTACTTTAAATTGATGTATGGATTTTTGATCACTCTCAGGCCATGTGTGTGTGTGTGTGTGTGTTTGGACCGAACAAGAGGACGTTGCACATGTGTACACATGGTCAGGCAGGCTATCATATTCAAACAGACGTAAAACTGGAAGAGAGCCGAGGTTAAATCCTCTTATCCTCTCAGTCTCGTGATTTAAGCTTGGCAGAGGCTCCTGGTAACAGGATTGTTTTTATTTCCCTGATAACTGAGGAGGCAAACCGGAAGTTTGGATCCTGTAATCATGTCAGATTGTGTGTATGTAGGCGGCTATTAGGAGGAAACAAGCGTCGGGCATCCACTATAGGCCCAAATATATTTTTTGTGTCGATTTTCATTATACATAAAGAAAAATAGAGAATAGGGTGCTGGACTCGAACAGAACGAGAGAATCAGAATCTCATACAGTTGTGTTACATTGTGTTGTGTGTTGTTTGTCATGTGTTCTCAGGCACCACTGCTTCTCTCTCTCTCTCTCTCTCTCTCTCTCTCTCTCTCTCTCTCTCTCTCTCTTCCTCTTCCTTTGTCGTCATGTTATAAAATGCACATAACGCTGTATTTTTAGATCATAAGACGATGTGAGCTTAAAGGTTCCCTATTCTGTCTTTTTTTTTTAAAGTGGCTATGCAAAATGAATCAGACTGAAGAAATTCTGGTGACAGATAAAGTCTTTTATATTAAAGTCTTTATATTAGGAATGTGAATGAAACGGATACAGAGTCAAACATGACAATGACTGTTGCACTATAAGCGCCTTTGGAACAGTTCTTGAAGCATCTTGTTGAGTCTTGAGTTGTGTACTGAGACACAACAAAAAGATCATGTTAAATATCATGTTTATTAAAACAACATACAATATTTATATATTAAAATATTGAAGACGACATCATTTTGATGGACCATAGAGCATTTTTTTTCTGAATAAATGACTCACTGACTGGCTCTTTGACTGACTCTTCTTCTAACTAAGACTAATAGATTGACTCCCTGATCAAAGTATTGAATGACTGACTCACTGACTAACTTTATTACTGGCTCACTGATCAACTCACTGACCAATACATTGACCAACTGACTCACTTTACTGAATCACTGAACAGTACACTGACTCAGTGACTAACTTTATTACTGGCTTACTGAGTGATTCTTTGACTCATTGAAACATTGACTGGCTCACTGATCAACTCACTGACCAATACATTTACTAACTGACTCAATGATCAACTCATTGACCAATACATTGACCAACTGACACTTTACTGAATCACTGAACAGTACACTGACAAACCCGACTCACTGACCAACTCAGTGACTGATAGCTGTACTGACCAACTGACTCACTAAACAATACACTGACTCATTACCAACTAACTAATTAAACCAGTGACATGCTCTCTCTCTCTCTCTCTCTCTCTCTCTCTCTCTCTCACTGTCTCCACTCTGCTCACAGTTCTGTGTTAATTCCTCTTCCTGGCTTAAACTCTGAATCTCGTGCTTTGGCTGAGTGTTGTGCGCCAACTGAGGCTCACATTCAGTGGCAAGCCAGTGTGCTGACCTTATTCTCTCTCTGTGTGTGTGTGTGTGTGTGTGTGTGTGTGTGTGTGTGTGTGTGTGTGTGTGTGTGTGTGTGTGTGTGTGTGTGTGTGTGTGTGTGTGTGTGTGTGTGTGTGTGTGTGTGTGTGTGTGTGTGTGATTGGAGAGCTAAAGCAGCTCTCACTCAGAACGTAGACTGCTCAGAGGGACATGGTCTTGCACTCTCTCACTCTCTCTCTCTCTCTCTCTCTCTCTCTCTCTCCCCCCCCCTTTTCCCTCTTTCTCTTTCTCTCCCCCTCTCTCGCTCTCTCAGTAAGACTGAACCTTCGGTACACTTGCACTGTTTATTTTGGGACCATTTTTGTTTTTGTATGGTTGAAAAAAAAGTTGAGCTGTAAGAACAATATGTGATTTGGTTTGCTAATATAAAATGATGCGGTATCGTGTGAAACCATAACATATTTGAGCCATTTAAGTGGGACAAAAGGCCTATATGGCACCCTGTAAAAGAATCAAGCTTGTTTAGGGTTTTGTCTGCAGTAGCCGAGGTGCTCCAAAGGCTGAGCTGTAATAGTGGGATTTACGATTTAGCACATGCAGCACTTAGGAGACGCTTTTTCACAGACGAGTCATCATTTTGTCACGAAGATCTGCCTCTTCTGGAGTTTTGTGAGGGTCACAACAATACAGTACAATAGAAAGCAGTACAGCAGAAAGCAACGAATTTGCTTGCAAGGCTTATTATAAGTTCCTCATATGCATTGATGTATGCCATGTGCAGGCGGCGTCACAGGTTTTGTATCACGTGATTTGTGTATGAATGCTGACAAACAGCTGCATATGGTAAAATACGTAGCTAGACATGGAAAATCTGATCCAGATCCAGAATTATTGGCACCCTTGGTAAAGATAAAGGGTGAAATGAAGTGGAGACCATTTGAGAGATTGTGTACTGAGATTTGCTCGCAGATTCCCTCATGTCATCATTATGGCAAGAAAGGAAGAATTTTCAGGGCTGTAATGAAAAGTTTTGTTCTTGGAGATGTCCCAGTGCTGTATTGTTGCAAAGAGATGGAGCACAAAAGCATGAAAAGCAGGGGTGTCAGCATCGTCCACCAACTGACAGGAAGTACCATGTCTTTCCCTTTAGATGAGGTGTTATAGAATTATAGCACTCTCATTTCAGCTCTCATTTGTTTTAGGCCACATGCAAATGAGAATATTTTTAATGCTTTCAGTGGCTTGGTTTGTGTTTAACACCTCCCATCTTGCCCTGTGTACCTCTGGGGGTTCCTTTGAGTAATCTCCAGTCTAAAGTCATGCTTTCTAAGCTGAATGGCAGCTCTGAATTGTATATAGTGTGATATGGAATGGATGGATGGATTGATGGATGGATGGATGGATGGATGGATTGATGGATGGATGGATGGACGGACGGATGTTGGTGCTTTTTTTTTCATGCTTTTTTAAAACCAGTGATTAAGTGATGTATGCTGATGATGAAAAATCATCATGAAAAAAAATTTGAATATTGAATTGAATGAACAGCTTTCTCTTAATGTGTCTCATGCAGTTGCACAGTTTGAACACAAGAGGTCCTATTCCTTACATCCCATTTAGTTAAACTATATAGCGAGCACGCTGATCACGTGATCACTTTCTTTCCTGGGAATCCTGCACAATTATTGGGAATCAGCTACATCTGAGATCACCACAACAATGCATTATGGGTCATATTTTAACACAAACGTTAAAAAGAGTTTGTCATTGTGTTTGCGTTTTTCACTGACATATTATTTATGTATATATATATATATTATTTATAAGTTATGTTGAAAATGAAACCTCACTTTGTATACAGAAAATTTTTTGCATTGTTTAAGATCTAAAAAACCTTCGTCATTTTTTTACTTCGCTAAACTTTTCAACTGAAAGAGTCGAACTGTGCGGGTGCATCGTTACACCTTTATATTTTACTTTACTTTATATACTTTATACACCTTTATAAGTTTCCATAGTAACAACTAAGTCACCTCCAATTTTTAATGGCTGCACATATAATATTATTATTATTATTATTATTATTATTATTATTTTAAATATAAGAATTATATTTGTCCTGTAAGCTTTCCTTCACAAAAACCCTTACGGAAGTGCTGTCTTTGGAATATAATCAACCTTGGGGTGTAACAGTGACAATTCGTACCATCACACAACCTCATCTTTGATTATTTCCATTGTGTGCCAGTGTATTTATTTTTAGTTTAATATCATTCTCTGATTGGACAGAATTTACAGCTGAACATGTAGCTACAAAATACATCTAAATCTAGATCACGTAATATTAGCTTTATCCTAATCCAGGACATGTTAACTATATTCAGCTGTACTGAGCTATGAGTCATTTTACACTGGATTTGTCCTCGCTTTAATTTCATAATTTCACTGGCTCAAACAGGAAAATAGTGAATAGACAAAAAAGATGACCGTCTGCAGATTTATCTAAGTCTAAATAACTTTGCTGTGTGTGGAAATTTCGGGCAGAAAGTTTTAAATAAATCTGAGTGCTGGATATGTGCAAGATGTCCTGAAGCTAAAACATGGCAGTCTTTATTAGCAGATAGAGGATTGGGTTCAGAATGAGTTCACTGCACTGTTATAACATTGGCAGCTCTGTAAGAATTTCAGATTAAAAAAAAAAAAAAACAGGCTTTTTTTTTTTTTTTTTTTTTTAGGAAAGGCCGAAGCATTTGAGCAGTTTTATAAGCATCACATTGTAGAAAAAAAACTGTTTGTTCAGTCAGTACAGATATTTCGGTTTGAATCGATCTGCAGATAACAAACCAATGATCAGGGATTTATCATGATGCTGATTAACAGTTTAAAGGCAAACAAACTTTATTGATCTTAATGACTTTTTCTTTCTTATCGGTTATCTTACACAACAGTGCCAAATTAGCTATTTTGTAAGTAAACAATTGAAACTTAAAGACAAAAATGTATTGTATAAGGAATAAAACACTTAATGGAGTGCTGTTAAAGAAAAGCAATCAACGACAGGGGTGTTGTCCTGCAACCTGGTGTGACCACACTAATTATGTAGCTTTGTAGAAGCCAACATTCTGTTTTCTTATTTAAGCTTAGACAAAAATTTATCAAATTTAATGCGGCCTAGAGCTTTCGAGCCACATGCACCAAATTCGGATATGTTGTAGACGCTGGTCTGAAGTTTGTTGCTAAGTTTGCTTTTCTAAGCGATCCGAGTACCGGTACTTCCGGTACCGGGTCTCAAAGTGGCCTTTTTTCCCATAGACTCCCATTATAAACTTTGGAGGTTTATAACTCGGCAAGCTTTCGAACTATCTACACCAAACTCGGCTCCTTTAGGGTGATACTCTGAACAAACTTTTAAATTGGTTTACCGACTGGCCTTTCGGTTGTGTCGCAGCCCCGCCCCCAAAATATGCAAAATCAAAAAACTTTTTACAACATGGACATGTGACATATCAAAACACTCAGAACAATGAGGGGAACTTCCTCACGTGTATTCTGATGACGTCACATGCTCGTCTCCACTTGCCTCCAAATGTTTTGGCACCCTGTCTTTCTGTCCACTTGCCTCCAAAAGTAACACTGACCCTAATGTCCACTCGCTTCCAAAAAGCACCGGCCTTTGCGAATACTTGCACCGTCAAAGCCAACATCAATGTTTGTCGCGACAAACTTTATAAATCTAGTTATAAGTTAAAAGCATTTGGCAGCATTAACAATTTGTGTGATTTATTTAGTAAAGAATTAGACATTACATTTTAGCCCATGACATACTTTAGTTCCTGTTATCACTTGAATTATAGCAGCTATTAATCAGATTTTTTTTTTTGTGATTGTTGTGGCAAAGGGGGGGCACGGTGGCTTAGTGGTTAGCACGTTTGCCTCACACCTCCAGGGTCGGGGTTCGATTACCGCCTCCATCTTGTGTGTGTGGAGTTTGCATGTTCTCCCCGTGCCTCGGGGGTTTCCTCCGGGTACCCGGGAGTGCTCGATGTTTTTTTGCCGATACGCACTGACTGTGGTCTTCCAGTTAGAAAGTCCAGGGTCCAATTACAGAGGTAATTGCTAAGGCCCAGCAGTTGCAGTTTTTGAATGAGCTGTTGTGGGATGATTGTGTTGAATGCTGAGCTGAAATCTATGAACAGCATTCTGACATGGGAATTTTTGTTTTCAAGGTGTGTGACGGCTAGGTGGAGGCTGAGGGCAATTGCATTATCTGTGGATCGGTTCTGGCGATATGCAAACTGGAGCGGATTGAGGGTGTTGGGGAGACTGGTTTTTATGTTTTTCATGACTAGCCTCTCAAAGCACTTCATCACGATTGGAGTCAGTGCTATGGGACGGTAGTCATTCAAACAGGACACAGGTGCTTTCTTTGAAGCAGGTATGATGGTCGTGGACTTGAGACATGTGGGGACGACTGCCTGGCTCAGTGAGGTGTTAAAGATATCCGTAAGGACGTCAATCAACTGTGCCGCACAGTCTCTCAGTACCCTGCCTGGTATACCGTCAGGACCCGCAGCCTTGCCTCGGTTAATCCTGGATAGGGTTTTCCTTACATCAGCTGGAGAGAGACAGCACCTGGTCGTTGGGCGATGTGGGCAGTTTTTGTGCAGGTGTGTTATTCTGCATGTCAAACCGCGAGTAGAAAAGGTTCAGTGTGTCAGGGAGTGATGTGTTGTTTTCACAGGCCTGTGGCGGAGGCCTGTAGTCCGTGATGGTTCGGATGGCTTTCCACAGGCTCCGTGTGTCTTTACTGTCTGTAAAGTGGCTGTTGATTTTATCTGCATATGTCCGTTTCGCTTTTTTGATGCCCCATGACAGATTGGCTCTTGCTGTTCTAAGAGCTGCTTTATCTCCTGACCTGAAAGCTTCATCTCTGGTCTTCAGCAGCTCATGAACCTCTGCTGTCATCCACTGCTTTTGGTTTGCCCGTGTGGTGATAGTCTTGGTTACTGTGACATCATCAATGCACTTTTTGATGTATGCACTCACGGTTTCAGTATACTCCTGCAGATCTGTGCGGTTGTTGTAGGTGGCTGCCTCTCGGAACATATTCCAGTCCGTGCACTGAAAGCAGTCCTGGAGCTTTGAGGTAGCATCCTCTGGCCAGACTGTGATAAGTTTCTGAACCGGTTTTGTGCGTATCAGGAGTGGTCTGTATGCAGGGATTAGCATAACAGATATGTGATCTGAGAACCCGAGGTCGGGACGGGGCTCAGCCCTGTAAGCAGGCTTCACTGTAGTGTAAACCAAGTCCAGTATATTATTTCCCCTTGTTCCAAAGTTCACATGTTGGTAGAACTTCGGTATCACTGTCTTTAAGTTGCGGTTTGCCTTGTAACCAGAACTACTTTCAGAGTTATATACTCAATGGGCACAAACTCAATACATTAAACAAAACAACAGCCAACATCATGTTAATCCGCTTTCTGTCTTTCTCTCCCTGTCTTTCTTTCAACAGATCATGTGTAAAGCCAAAGCGAAATATTCCCCAGAACTCAGCAAATATAAGTAAGTAGTACATTTACATTTACAATGGCCTGGATGATTACGAAACCTTCATAAACGGGTCAAAGTGGCGACTCCGTTGTTTTGTACTGAAATACTGGTGCGGATCGCAGATCAAGGATTGACCTGAAGAGATAATGACTCCAAAACAAATATTGCAGTGTAACAAATTACAAAAAAAAAACAACAGATGGTTGATGCAGATGGAGAGCATCTCCATCTGCTCTCCATCTGCATCTGCACTGGCGTCTGGATAAACACTAAGACCGATTAGTTGTATGAATCTGGCTATGATGTTTCATCTTTATTTGAATTTCTATGATTCAAGTGAAGTCATGATCAGAGAATTTAATGATATTGCAAAAATCCAATTTTAAATAGATATTAATATAAATATTTTAAAAAAAAAATCTTGTCAATATAATATTTTCAGATCATGTTCAGACCTCAGGATCAGAAGACTTCTTGTCTTCATCCCTCATCTTAAAGGACACGTAGGACCTTAAATGAGGAACGTTAAAGGACATCTGCTTTATATTTCAGAACATGTCTGGTTTGTTGGTTTCCTGGTAAAGTAGGAAGTTCCTTATTTGTTAGGAAAAAATAGTAGCTTGACACTTGTCCTAATAAGTGGAACTGCTATGCTGTGGATATCAACATTCTATTTGTATTACTGTAATCTTGAAAATTATCACCCAGATTTGAGTCTCTTTACTTTCTACTACTACTGGATAAATAAAATCACTTCTTTTCAGAGCTGCAAGTCAAACAAGGGAAAAGGTGATAGTGTAGATACACTCGACACAATGTAGATACGCTCAACCTCCTTAATGGCAGGAAAAACAAGCAGGACAAATAATACCATCAGAAATTATACCAAAGAACAAGATGATAAACATGGCTAGCTAGAAAGAATGTACACACGCTGATTTGACCAGTATTACACTATCTAGCTAATTATGTTGGCTTTGTAGAAGCCAACATTCTGTTTTCCTATTTAAGCTTAGACAAAAATTTATCAAGAGTGACTCCTCCTAGAGCTTTCGAGCCACATGCACCAAATTCGGATATGTTGTAGACGCTGGTCTGAAGTTTGTTGTTATTACTTTTTTAAGCGATCCGAGTTCCGGTACTTCCGGTACCGGTTCTCAAAGTGGCCTTTTCCCCATAGACTCCTATTATAAACTCGGCCAGCTCCTTTAGGGTGATACTCTGAACAAGCGTCAAAATTGGTGTACCGACTGGCCTTCCGGTTGTCCTGCAGCCCCGCCCCCAAAATATGCAAAATCAAAAAACTTTTCACAACATGGACATGTGACATATCAAAACACTCAGAACAATGAGGGGAACTTCCTCACGTGTATTCTGATGACGTCACGTGATGTCACGGTCACGTGAAAACAAAAAACATTAGTACAACATGGACATGTGGCATATCAAAACACTCAGCCCAAGGAGGGAATTGCGTCACAGGATTTCGGATGACGCCACATGCTCGTCTCCACTTGCCTCCAAATGTTTTGGCACCCTAGCGCTCCATTATATTTCACAAGTTTTATGTCCACTTGCCTCCAAAAAGCACCAGCCTTTGCAAATACTTGCCTCATCAAAGCCAACATCAAAGTTTGTTGCGACGAACTTTACAAATCTAGTTTTAACAATGGAACCAATAAGAATATTCTAAGTGTGTTATTGTAAGACTTATATATTGTGAACCAGTGTATTGATGCATTGATAGTCAGCAAATGTCCATAGGCATTGAGGTAAATAATAAAATAATTTATTTTTGGTACATTCCTCAACAACCATTTTATAGATGGCTTAAGTCGTATGATTGGTGTACACTCTGCACTGATGAAGGAATATAAGTTGTTTTATGGCCCGGTATCTGCACAGGACGCCCCTGAAGTTGGCCTTCTTGTTCATCAGCGTCTTCTTCTTGGTGGTGAATGTTACATGCTCTCTAACGGTGATGACCCAGAAGAACATGGAGACTAGCAATGCAAAACACATTGTTCTGGCTCGTGTGCTAATCAACGACAGCCTCTTTGTGCTGTGTGCCATCTCACTCGCCACCTGCATCTGTAAACTAGCCAAGATGTCCTCTGCGAATGTTTATCTAGAGTCGAAGGTAAGATTATGGGAAGAGAAATTCAAGTAATTTTGTCACAATACTAAATTCTTTAAGTACTAGCATTGTTGGGATTCTGGGATAGAATATAACTGAATACGCTTTATTATTGTTATCCTAATACAAAGATAGTTTAAGTTTGTTCTCTGCAGTTGCTTTTAATTTTGATCTGGAGCAAAAAGTAATAGCGAACAATTAAAAGGAGAGGAGAGAACAGTTAGCTAGCTAACAGTTTTGAATAGTTCAGCACCAAGTTAAGACAAATGGCATACGTATGAATAGCTTTAAATATATTTCATATTTACCTTTTAGTATAGAAGTCATGCTTTGGAAGGGAAATTCTCATCATTCTGGTCATGTAAATCTTTCAGAGAAATTTAAAGTTAATTTGAATTTAATTTGATTAAACTATGGTTTGGTCTGAATTTTGTTTAAATTTTGTACTGAAGCTAACAAGGAAGAGGGGACTGCAGCTAGCTAGCTAGCAATTTTCGCAAAATTCAGCACTGAGGTAATAGTAGTGGTGTGAAGTGTAGAGTCCCAAATGCATAATATAAACTATAAGCCTTATTTTTTCTCATATACGTTTCAGCACAGCGAAATTCTTTCCTTTGCATATCCCAACTTTGGAAGATGGGGTCAGCCATGATACATAAGGACCTTGCTCAAGCTTGAACCCTGATTCTCCTATCAACAACCCAGAGCCTTAGCCACTTGAGCCATCACTGCCCATGCACACACCAAAAACATTAGCTGGTTCACTAATGATCTTTGTACTTTTGTGTGCTTCAGGGGACATCAGTGTGTCAGGCCACAGCCACTGGAGCAGCAGTTATTCTGCTCTACACATCGAGAGCGTGTTATAATCTCGCCGTAATGGCCGTATCTCCCAAAGACCGGGCCACTCCGTTCAGCTACGGCTGGTACAGCTTCTCCGACCAGGTACCATTGCCATCAATTCTTCCTTTCATTTCTTTTCTTGCTGATCAAAACCTATTTTTGTTGGGCAGACCCTTAAGCTTCTGATTTACTGTATCATATTGATTTCAAACTTAAAAATCTTCAGTATATAGGGAATATAAACAAACCAATAAATTGGCCATTGCTGTCCTAATACCTTGGGATTGAAGGTGACTAGGGCAGGACGCTTATTTATATTGATGCCTGCCTAAATATATTTCAACAAAGTGAAATTTGAAAAAAAAAAACATCTTGTTTTTTGCCTCATTTCCAAATTGGCAGCGATGTTAAGGCAGAGAAAGAGAGATCACTGGAATTAACATTAGACAGAGTGGTTACACGGCACGGCTAAAATTTCCTGTTGTTCTGATCGGCTTGGCTGAAATATTCCAGACTAGCCTGCAGTTCGTGGTCTAGACAGGTTATGGTGGCCACGTCATACTTTTCTCAGAACCCTTGAGTGCCTCTCTGTTCCCATAATCTGCATTAAAGCTGTCTTGCTTTGCTCTCTTCTGTCTCCATTATTCCAGTCGCAGAGTATTTTGTTCTGAAAACCCATACATTTGTTTTAACAGGAGTCACAAAAAATAGTATTAATTATGCGTCACCATAGAAACAATAAGACCTGTCCCAGTCATCTCTAAAGCGTGGCCATCGTCTGATGTCAGGCAAAAACACCACACATTCTTCACAGCTTAAATAACTAGGTCAGTTCCTAGGTGTATGCAGTATATCTGTATCCATAGATGGTGTCCAGATTTTCAAAAAATAGGACGCCTACTGTATATTGTATACTATTCCATTAAGATACAAGGAAGATCTATCTTTCTTTCAGACTCTTATTCAAAATAATCAATGAACCAGAAGTAGCAAATTTTAAAGCAGATTTCAAGGTATCGTAGATGATACTAACGTTTTGTGTGTGTGTGTGTATGTGTGCATGCTTGCAGACTGATGTAGAGAAGATCAGTGGGAAGGCCTACATGGTGTTTGGGATTGTCTTGTTTTTCTGGGAGTTTGTCCCCACCACCCTCCTCGTGGTGTTTTTCCGAGTTCAGCGGCCTAATCAGAACCTGGTGAGACGTCTATTTCCTCTCGTTCCTACATTAACCTGACCCTTAACTGCGCTACCCTGTGTTTCCTCCATGACGACTCACACTAATCTGCCACTTTAATCTGCTCTCCACAGGAGAGCGGTAGTCCTGTCAGACAGAATTAATGAGTCACATCAGTCTCGAGTCAGGCAAGAGGAAAAATCCACTGACACTACTGGCACTACTGAACAGATGTCTGTGTGTTTGTTTTCTCAGGCACCAGGTGGCATGATCCATAGTCACAGTTTCAACTCCAGGGCATATTTCTTTGACAATCCAAGGCGCTATGATAGTGATGATGACCTGTCCAAAAGCATCAGCTCCAGGGGTGAAAGAGGAAGGTTTGTGTGCACACAGTGATTATACAAAATGTGTAATGATGAATAAGGAACATATTCCCTTATCTGACTTTTAAGTTCTTCACAAAGCAGCAGATGACCAATCATTTCCAATTCATGGCCTTTTTGATAACAGATGCTGAAAGCGTCTTTTTTCCAAGGAGGTTGCAAAGGTAACTTTTTTCTTCCTCTTTTCCTTCTCTTTCCTGCAGCAGTACCGTGTCTTCGACGTCTCAGCTAGGCGCAAGTTGGTACGGTTCCATCCAGAAGACAGGCAGCTTCACCTTCACTGCACCCCATACCTCCACCGCTCCACTTCTTCTCTCCTACGGGAGCATCCAGACCAGCCAGCACCACAACTACTACTCCACGCCGCAGGACTACTGCTCCACTCCTCAGTCTCTCTACATCACGCCGCAGAACTGAGTGACCAACCTGGAGTTTAAATTTCAGGCAGCGCGAGGCACAGACAAGGCCGCTAAATGGATCAAGAGACTGTTGCAGGTGATATGTATGGTAAACCTCCTTGTATTAACAGATATTCCGCTTCAAAAAGGGACCAGAGAGAAATTAGCTGGTAAGAAGGTCAATTGGTGCTGCTTCTGATTAAAGAACTTTACAATATTGCTTCTTCCCCAAGAATCCATATTAATCTATGGACCAATCATGACGCGTCTAAAGAGACTCCCTGATCTGCACAATTCCCCCAATTTCCATTGTTATTTCCTAAAATTCCTCTTGCACACTGGTGATGGTTGACATACGGTTGATATAACAAGACACCTTAAAACCTTTAAGATCCTGCTCACGGTACTGAGAACTTCAGAGAAGTGTGAAAGTGTTCTCCTGGATGGCCTGATGGATAAACTTAACTGTGGCCAATGAGCAAAGACATTAAAGGTGCTCGCTTAGTGCCAAAACGTGCCAGACGTGAGGAAGATGGGTTGAATGTTCTTAGAAAGGTCTATTTTTATGATGTGTGAATGAGTGTAAACTGTAATTGTATATGTGATACAGAATTAATGGTACTAACATCTCACTACTAAGCATATTATTCAACATGGGTGCCATTATATATTTTTTCTTTAGGGATGCACCAATCCCTTAAAACGTATCACAGATGCACTAATTCTGGTGTGAAACACTAGGGTTTTTTGGGAATGTATTACTTAACATTACTGAATGCTGTTGCATAGGGCTACGTAACCCCTTCATAGGCCATTCATGACAGATGCAGAGTTCAATTTGACATGTAACTCATGTATCTCGGTTTCATGGTACACTATGAAGTCACATAATGGTGACCATGGTGATAATAAAAAATTAAAGCCAGGTATAATCCAACCTTATATCAACAAGCAATACATACCGGCCGCTTTAATAGGAACATACTTACCATTGCTTATTTCTACAATTATCCCATCATGCAAATGCAGCATGACTATGTGAGCTTTCCATTTTGGTGATCCTCTATCCTCAGATTCTTATTCTTGGCTGACAGGAAGCGGAAACCGGTATTTGGTCTGCTGCTGATGTGGCACAGTGATTCTGAGATGCTTTTCTGCTCCCCACAGTTGTAAAGACTATAGGATTATTTCAGTCCTTCTGTAAGCTTGAACCAGTCTGACCATTTACTTAAGATCTCTCTCAGTGACAAGGTTTCTGCCTTCAGATCTGCTGCTTACTGGATATTTTTAAAACAATAGTTTTTACCCACTGTAGACATCAGCAGTCTCTTAAGTACTCAATGTATCTGGCAGCAAGATCACATTTTCTCTCGATTCTGATGTTGGATAATTGCCTGATTGAGCCATCGTACAAGTGTTCCTATCAAAGCAGGAGGGTGAATGTGAGTTTTTGTCATTTGATTAAACTGACCTACACCTTTTTCTGTAGGTTTCCCTGACAGGCTTGTGTGTTACCGTAGCCTAGGTGAATGTTGACAGACAGTTCTCGGCCACACACATTGCCCATTAAAACACATTGTGAACGGAAACACTGAAATACAAAGTTCTCAACAGAAGCAACAGCTATTATTAGTGTATAAAAATGGATTGGTGCATCCCTACTTTTTGTTTTGTTTGTTTGTTTTTGTAAAATTGTCTACATAAGCGTTTTCATGGGCATCATGCCGTCATACCTCGTACTTTTTTTCAACACGATCGTAGGTTTCTCAGAGAAATGAAGCTTTTAACACGCAACGTGTGTAGAGACTGACACAGTTTTGTCGCTGGTGGTTTATATGATTCGACCCAGAAGATTTTTCCTTACAGCAATCAGAAACAGTTGTGTACAAAGTTTGCTACTTTTGCATTGGAGCTAAATAGCTAATGTACTAATGATAAGAGATATTTCACGATTTTTTTTTACATTTACTATGTTTCTATGAGGCAGGGTTTAGGGATTTTTCAAATTTACAGAATTGGTTATTAGCATTATTTGCTAGTACAGTAATAAAACAGGCTTGTTTTGAAATGAAAGTCAGTTGCACTGAGGAAGGTAAACATTTGGGCTTTTCAAAATGGCCGACCACCGTAGCTGTTAGCATCAATTCCTAAAAACAGTATTTCCTGAAGTCTGTAATTCCTCTTGTACCACAGCAATTTTTTTCCAATTTAGTAAATAATGACATACTTTATTGCAAACCTTAAATGTAAGTTCCAATTATCGCTTACTTTATAACAGCGATAAACATTCATTACCTCATCGTTCTCTTTTAGTTTCCTTAAGATTAATGAGGAAAAAAAAAATTAGCTTGTTAAGAAAAGTCCTCTGTCCTTTTTGAAGACTGTCATGTGGAGGAAAACGTATTCACTGACACTGGAGATTCCTTCTATAAATGTTAACTAAACACCTCAATATATAAAAAATCTTAATGCGAAGCAGCCGTTACCTTTGAAACCGTAATGCATTCCAGTGAGCTCATTAATATTAACATGCGATTTACCTTGAAGTCAGAACCTTCTCGCCAATCAAATTCAAGGATTCAGCAAGGTTGTGATAGAAATCAAAATCTCACATCTAAATCTCACACCTTTTTGTTACCTCGGTTAGCCTTTTAGCATCAGTGTGAAACTAAAGAAGCAGACGTACGTAAAAAAAACGCCATGTTTTTATAACTGACTACATCTTAGATCATGAGAAAATAGTAAACATTTTGAAAAATCGGATTCATTCCTATCCCTTATATTTTGTTTTACTTGAATTGTTTTATGTAACTTGTATTTGGACACAAAATATTAACAATCGGGCAAGTGAAAGCAATCATTTCCTTTTTTCCCCCTCGGTGATGGTGTCCTCCACAGTGTTGCACATGTGATGGATGTCTCAGTCTTGGTTTTTACAGATGTTTTACGATTAAAATTGTTTTGTTGGCTTCTGCAGGGTTCGTTTGATTTAGAGTGGTGAAGCATCCGTGTGAAAATCTGCTTTTAATTTTAATTTATTTTCTTTTTTTTTTTTTAAAAAAAAAAAAAAAAAACAATACACAGGTGAAAGGATGCAGATACAATCACTATGAGATGTTGCACAGGAACACTATTTTGTTTTGTGTGGTTTACATTTGTATCATTTGGTCCATTTACGGCTCAGTAATATTGACCATATCTTCTTTTTTTTTTCTCTCTCTCTCTCTCTCTCTCTCTCTCTCTGTTACCAAGAAAGCCTTTATCATTTCTTTATCATTTCAGATGTATTGTTCAATGTTCAATGAATGTAATAAAAATGTACCTTTTATCCATTTTCATAGTTTAAAAAAATGAGCACTACTAAGAAAAAAAACAAAACAAATAAAAACTAAATGCACTGTTTTTGAAATTGTATGTTTTTACTGGAAAACCTGTATCAATTTGCACTAGAAGGACAGGTTTTAAGGGGGAAAAGACATCCCCAGAACCTGATGCTACCACCATCACATTTCACTAAAGGGATAGTGTTTAATGAGGTACCGCCTACGTAAGGTTTACGCCACACAGCGTTTTGAATCTTGGCCAAATCAAATTCTTTATCCCGAGCTGATAAAATCTTCCCTTGAGCTAATTTTAGACTTCTTTTTAGCCACATCGCATTAGCCAATAAGGAACGTTTTAATAAAATACACTTTCTAGCTGCAGTTCATGATGTAGTTTTGTAATAATATAATATACCCTTGCAAAAGCCTCGTCCCTGGCAGCGTATATGCCTTTTGTGTCTTGAATGAATTAAATCCGAACGGCTGCCATTCGAGACCGAGCTCTCTGAGTCTTATGCCAGCGTCCCAGACAACGACCTTCTGCTTGGTGGATTAATGAATTTGTTCAGGTTAAACTCTAAAAAAAACCCCAAAAGATGCATTATAGTCTTGATTCAACTTTACTACAAACGCCAGTCACGCCGCACACATTTACGTGATAAAATCTGTTTCCTTGGTTTCTTCAAGCTTACAAAAAAAAAACATCAGCCAAATGAATGCGTGTCAATAGTTTTATTAAAGAATGAACACATTTACAGGGCTGTTGTCAAGTTGTGCTAGGAAAAAAAAAATGGGAAATTTGTACAACAAATGAACTTCAGGTGATGTGACAATACAGTAGATTACTATTAAAAAAAAACACAAAAAAACAAATCTTCACAGTTCACAACAGTTTTCTCATATTGTCTCCAATCACGTACAGGTAAATAAACGTATTTACTCTTTCCTTCCTTTTATAATGCTGTATGCTTTTTTTTTGTAATGATGATATCTGTACTGATTCTAACTAAATATCATGATACTTAATGTGAATTATGGACGTGACTGAGTACTGTGATACAAGATACAAAAAAAAGTGTGTGTGTGTGAAAACGCAATAGAAAAAAAAAAGATCTCGACCTTCTCGGATTGGTTTCAAAATCCCTGAGAAAAAGAAAAATCCTATCTAGGAGTAGTCCTAATTATTATTTTTCCCTCCAAACGTCTTCGTGAAGTCAATTCCACAGATATGCCATAGTGCAAATTGTACTAACTGCTAAATTTAATCCTCTGACATTAAAGTGCATCTGTATGGGCCAGGTCTCACATAGACGTGCATGTTTCCAATGACATCTCACCAGCACTGAAACTTTATTTTCCAATTGCAACTTCCTAAATAACCTAAATGAACAATTTGTCGAAATCGTAACCAATCAACCAAGACATGTTTTTCGGTAGAAGTTTTCTTTCAGTGGTTAATACAGCTAAACACCTGAGCTGCTAGCTACCAGTTTGCTTGCCTAAAGCCTCACACACACTAAAACGACATAATTATCACAAAGAGACAGGAAACTATATCCTGAAAAAAAGGTGAGATTAAGCTATAAAATGTCTTAGTGGTAGTATTTAATATTATTATTATTATTATTATTATTATTATTATTCTTATTATTATTATTGTAGATCTGTGACATCTTTTTGTACAGTTTTGTAGACAATAATGTGATACTGTGTCTGAAATGTTTAAACTGGTAGCTGTGGAAAACAAAAAGAAGCAAACTTGGCAATGTCGAACATGTCTTGGTTGATAGAACGCAGGTTGTTCATCCATGCGGAAGGAATAAAAATAGTCCGCGATCGCCTCATTGCTCGGATAATAGTTTCCGAAAGTTTTCCAGTTCTCTAATACTTGTTGAGACTCTGAAAGAAAGAAAAAAAAAAAATCAACGTATAACCTATTAGTAATAGCTTACATGAAGGTTCCGTTTACTGACGTTACACATTTAATTAATATTATAATAAACATGAACAGACAATAAGTGACATTAATAGTAACGTACTTAAAGAATAACAAACCTTAAGCATTACAGGTTCGACTACCTGATTTTGTGGAGGTTACACAACTAATTATTTTCCCATGATCCATTGTGCTTTATTGCTTGCTTACTGTTAAATCATGTTAGTTAACAGATCGTCAGTGTAAAGTTAGGAACGAACTGTTCTAGAAATTAATGCATGAAAATGTCTGTACCTCCCGAAAGCATTGAAGAGGGAAACGATCTCCTGTCGACTCAGTTGGAAGGACGGTTTGTCGCTGCTGGACTGAGGAAGTGTTTCAATTTGCTTCTCCGAGAACAGGATCTTTAGAGCTGTACCTAAACCCTGGGTCTAAACAAGAAATCCATGACTAACCGTGAACCTGTAAAGGTACTGAGATATAATGGTCGAATCAGTGGGACATTATGGACGTTGTTGAGATTTGTACCTGCAGTTTGCCCCACAGTCTGCACTTGAAGCATCCTACGCAGTCCATGATCCTGGAGATGTTCTTAAAAGTCCGCCTGAAGTCATCCTGATGAACAGACGAGTAACGGATCAGGGGATCACAGTGCGATACATTAATCCTTTCTTTTATTAAATGAACTGTAGGTGTCATGGACTGACTTTTAGTTTTGCTGCTTCAGACTTATCACCTGCAAACAGTGTGGTCTCGTCAAAATGCAATGGGAAAGACCTGGAAATGACATACGTTGCTTTTAAATAGGGTAACGGTGGAGAAAACATCAAATGTGAAGCATGGGGGTGGAAGCATCAAACTGCAGCTGTGTTTTGTAGGAAATAATGATATAGCAATAATAAGGTTTAAACTTGGTCACAAATGGTATTCTAGTTGGAAAATTATCCTAAGCAGACATCAAAAAAAAAATAAATAAAAATAAAGGACACCTACAATGCCACCAAATACTAAGAAAGAGTGTGTAAGTGTATGTAACATTTTTAACCCACTGAAAATCTGATATACTAAATAAAAGCTAAAGTAAATGACTCTCATATTATTGTTGTTTGTTGCTTATGCAACTATCAGAACACCCCATGTTTTTAATTCCATATGAAAGAAGGCTAAAAATCTTAAAAATGGTGATCCTGCGTTATACCGTTATCCTGTCATGAAAACTCTACCCACTGTGTAAACAGCTGTTTGTCATCCTCTTACTTGGCCATATGGAGGAGCTCTAAGAGCAGCTCCTTAATCTGCTTGTCTTGTTCTGCCTCTCCTGTGTACAGATGGACAGACGGACGCTCAAAGAAAGGCAGGACTTTGGCCAAGGCACGGAGCTCAATCAGATACAGGAAGTAGAGGTTCCTGAGACGCTTGGGTCCTTCTCCTTTGGTCAGTTCTTCATCAAATCTCAGCTGGAACTCGGTGACGTTCGGACCCCATTTCCTTGCAAACCAGTTATCTGATCAATAACAAACAGGAAGCATGGTTTAACGTGCCAGATAAGAGATGGGCGAGCTGTAAGAGACTGACATCATTGCTTATGAATCTATATGTAAATTATATGTAAATGTAAACATTTGAACAGAACATTAACCCACCATCCAGCAGGTACCTGGCACTCAGGTGCACGTTTATACTCGCATGCAGTCCTGAGACGAGCCTGAAAAAAGCTCTTTTCTCCACACATAGACCTACATGCAGAGGGAAAGCATATTAAAGAGCAGCACATACACACACACACACACACACATACAAGTGTAAGTAAGTGCTGTTTACCTTCTAGCCACTTGTAGAATCCCCTTCCTGAAATACAAAGAGCTTTACAACTGGATGCACAATTACACCAATATTCAATATGTAAATATAATTAAGAGGGTCTTTAATTTTAAATTGTTAAAGCAAGTTTTAAAACATTTTTATACAATATGTTGTGCAAGCTGCCTTTAGAAAATCAGGACAGTTAAAACAACGTGAAGTTTACAACAACTAAGCCGTACATTTAAAAAAATCTCATTACAAAGGATTTACATTAAAAAAAAAAAAAAAAAAACTCAGTCTTTAAAACTTTGGAACAGATAAAGCAACCAATGGAACTTTCTCAAATAATTCATCAACACTGTATCCTCTAAATGTTTATTCATAACAAGCAAGTTTTTAGAACAGTGAAGCTTTACAGTGAACCTTTACAACTTTACAAACCTATGACGATCATTACAAATGTATGTTCAGTTCAAATTTTCCTGCAATTAAGAACGTTCGTAGAACTTTCCATTAAATATATTGAGTCAGAATACAATTTATTACAATTGTCAGTCAAGACAGTTAAACTTTAGAACCAAGACAAGTTGTACTACATTTTTACATTAAAATATTAAGTTAGGCTTTATAACTTTAGTACAATTAGGATTACATTTAAACCTTGCAACTAAATGTTAGAAAATTTAAGACTAGCTTGATGTATTTTGTTACAAAATGAAGTCGGTCTTTAGAATTTTTTTTTTTTGGAGCAATTATGCACAATGTTAACAAAAAGTCTACTTCTAGAAAGTTAGATCAATTCCATCATCGCTTAAAAGTTTGCAGTTAAACTTTAGAGCAATTAAGGCAAGCTTTATGACTTTATATTAGTACGGTTAAACCGAGCTTTAGGTTAAGGTTAAGATAATTGTTAGAGATGATCAGCGTTTAAACGATTCAAAAATAAAAACAAGCTTTAGAGCTTGTTTAGAGTCAGTGTTTAGAATATTAGGATAGTTATGACTTTAGAAAAATGACTACAAGCTTTAGAACTTTATTTTAAAACACAAAAATAATAAAATTTAGGTAAAATCATTGATTTAAAGATTTAAGTCAATCCCTGGAGCTGTGTGTCAGGTAATTTGGGGTTTAGGAAGTTTAGAACAATTGTATTTAAGCTAGAACTTTACAAACACAACGTCAGTCATTAAAACCTTAAAGACCATTAAATCAACATTCAAATGAATTAAGCTTTTCACAAGTGTCTACCTTACCTTCACTGTCTCCTGCAACACGAACAAAAAAGATGAATTAATAAGAGATTCTTGTTCATTTTTTATCGTGTAATTATTTGAGCAGATAAAACCGCAGAACACACAACCAGCACAACCACACAAACTTACCACTGCTTGACACAAGAGGGTTCAGTGGTCGTTTGACTGTATACGGCCTGAAAGTGTAACACAAAAAGAACTTTAGGAAATGCAATCACGTGCCTGTTTATTGGGTCATATTGTAAGTGTACAAAAGTACAAGTTGCTATAATAAATTATTGTAAAAAAAAATTCTAAGCAAACCACAGGACCACTAACACTCACAATAGTTAAGATAGTTAAGTTAAGACAGTACATACAGTAAGGAATGGAAAAAGATCATCTGCATCCTCCAATACGTTTAAGTGTAAAAGTATTTATCAGCACTTTTGCTGTTGAAACCAACCGATTTCCTGTGACAGATGAACGTAGTGTTATCTGATCGCTTCTACACCACTCACTGTGAGCTTACTTGAAACAGTTCTCTTCATATATACTGTTCCATATCTGCCAGGCCTCAGGACCCTTATATCCAGTATAGCGCTCGGGGTTCAGGAGGAGATCGACATACTGGGAATCTGGAGAGTCTTCGTCTGAGAGAAATGAATAAAGATTTAAAAAAGATGTATTTAAAGCCATTAAATTCTTAATACTGAATGCATTTAATTATGGGATGTTTGGTAATGTCTTGTATTCTAACACCTCTGTGGTAAAAATGGACTAAAGAGTCATACTGTATATAAACAGATCTCGGCACTCGACTCGGAGTGTGTGTTGTAGGTAATAGTTCGATTTCTATGCAAATGTCTTTGTTCCACTTTTATTTACCATCGTGCATGCAAAAACGGTCGGCCTCGTCATCGTGCCGGTTCCAGTCGAGCAGAGCCTGCCGGGTTTCATCACTGTACAACACAAAGTCTGAGTCAGAAAGACTTACACAACACAACAAGAAAACTTTATGGGAGATGATAGTTAAGGGAAGAATTCAGACAGATTTCATAGGCTTCCTTAGAAGACAAGACAGGAAATGAAAGTAACCATTATCCAGGTCCACTGTCCTTTTCCCTTTAGTGAGTTTACGGCTAAACCGTAAATGCAGATGCGATCAGATGTCAAGAGTAGCAAATCTGTTACCATAGCAAATATTCAAATATATTTTTATATTATGTATTTAATATTCTATTTGCAGTTGTTGGTTTTGATAGACGGATTTTGAACCATAGGTGATTCCTTGCACTGCACTACTTCCTCAAACACATTAGATTTCGAGATGAACAGCCCATGTGTACATTTCAGGTGAGGTGTAGTACAAGTCCACATTGTTTACCTTAGAGAGCTATTAACAGCGCCGAGCTTCTCTGCCATTTCACACTCCTTTGTCTGCTGGTTGGCCTCTAATGAATACTGTTCTCACACACACACACACACACACACACACACACACAGTCATTAAACAGAGTCTCCATAGTAATCATTATAAAGATGATGCTGCTCATTTGATAGCATGGCTCATACCTTGAAGCTGCTGGATTTCAGCCCCTCGGGTACTTCGTTCTGTTCAACACAATTTACAAAATACATTACACGAACAAATAGTTTTCATTCATTCATTCATTCATTCATCTTCTACCGCTTATCCGAACTACCTCGGGTCACGGGGAGCCTGTGCCTATCTCAGGCGTCATCGGGCATCAAGGCAGGATACACCCTGGACGGAGTGCCAACCCATCGCAGGGCACACACACTCTCATTCACTCACGCAATCACACACTAGGGACAATTTTCCAGAGATGCCAATCAACCTACCATGCATGTCTTTGGACCGGGGGAGGAAACCGGAGTACCCAGAGGAAACCCCCGAGGCACGGGGAGAACATGCAAACTCCACACACACAAGGTGGAGGCAGGAATCGAACCCCGACCCTGGAGGTGTGAGGCGAACGTGCTAACCACTAAGCCACCGTGCCTCCCACAAATAGTTTTATATTACGTTAAATATATTATAATGTGATTGTTATTTTGTTCCAAGACAATTACTTTAGTGATGCATTTAACGTAGTCTATAATCTAGTGTAATATGTTTAAAAGCTTTAGGTGATACAATTCATTATTACACAACCAATTTAACTTTAATTTTAGAGTGGAAGGCCACACCCCCTTCAATAGAACTGATAGGAACGGAGGCCACGCCTCCTTCAATAAAACTGATAGGAAAAGGCCACACCTCCTTGTCTAGATCCAACAAATCTTCCATATACTTAAATAGTGTATACTTATACTAAAAAAAAAAATGAGAGTTAAAATACTCACAGGTTTGCATGGTTTAACAGCACAGTCTCTGAGACCACAGTGTCCGCTATCCGTCCAGAACGGACACGGGTTATTTAGATTCACCTGAACGGTAGAAAGTTAATAGTAGTTAATCCATTAAAACTAAATTCCTGCAGAAGATTAAACCTCACAATGTCCTGAAAGTCATCCCACCTTATAGAACCTGAAATAGTCAGATGAAAGGAGTTTCTGGAGTTGAGGGAAGAGCTTCTTGTTGTTGAAGCCATCGATTGTTTCCACATCGCAGGTGCAGTCGTCCAGACTACCGGTGACCTAATAAAGAAAATACGCAGACACACAAATAAACAAACATGTTTAGTTCCAAACCAATTCTGCTACAAAGGTAAGCAGCTACTACAATGTTACTGTTAACACTTTACTCATTGAAAGCAAAAGTAAGACTTAAGACCCACTGACCAATCAGGGCTCGTGAGTGAATCTGGTTAACGGTAAACACACGTTTTTCTGAATTTCTTGTTTAAAAAAATTTATTCAGCATTAAACACATGAATACATTCATAAATAAATACCATTAATTGTAAATAATCTTGTTGTTCTTGACTATGTTGTCCATTCATATACAGGGGATTGTAGAGACTTCAATTTAATTTTCAATTCAATTTATTTCTATAGCGCTTTTTAACAATTCCCATTGACTCGAAGCATCTTTACAGAAGTACGGAAACAGAAGAGAGAGAAAAAATAAATAAATATTTAATAATAATAATAATAAGAAGAAGAAGAAGAAGAAGAAGAAGAAGAAGAAGAAGAAGAAGAAAAATAAGGATCAAAATAAGTAAATAAACATACATTCATTCATTCATCTTCTAACGCTTATCTGAACTACCTCGGGTCACGGGGAGCCTGTGCCTATCTCAGGCGTCATTGGGCATCAAGGCAGGATACACCCTGGACGGAGTGCCAACCCATCGCAGGGCACACACACACACTCTCATTCACTCACACAATCACACACTACGGACAATTTTCCAGAGATGCCAATCAACCTACCATGCATGTCTTTGAACCGGGGGAGGAAACCGGAGTACCCGGAGGAAACCCCCGAGGCACGGGGAGAACATGCAAACTCCACACACACAAGGCGGAGGCGGGAATCGAACCCCCAACCCTGGAGGTGTGAGGCGAACGTGCTAACCACTAAGCCACCGTGCCCCCCCAAATAAATGAACATATACAATTAAAAGTTTAGAATTAATTTTAAAAAGATGAACTTAAAATTTTAAATACTATATATATATATATGTATATGTATATATATATATATATATATATACATATATATATATATATATATTTATATAGATATATATATATATAGATAGATAGATAGATAGATAGATAGAGAGAGAGAGAGAGAGAGAGATTTGCTTTCTGGCTGTAAATTTAAGCTGAATATTGAGATTGTACATACAGATGGTTTGAGTAAAAACAGTGTATGAAAGACATGGTCAGGATTTTCACAAATATACACAAATATACACAAATATACACAAATATACAGCAAATATACAGCAAATACTAACACAACACAATCTCACTAAACCTCATGCATGTAAATAGAAGGTGTTTTTGTTCAATATAACTCACTTTGCAGAAACACCTGTGTGCAGCAGCAGAGCTTCCCAGACTGACTGAGACAGGAAACACAAGCACACTGAAGTGGATATAAAATAACAACACTCTCATTTTTACTCCTGTGTTCTACAAACTCAACGTCTGAATTCAGCTCAGTAGTTGGAGTTCATCATATGTTCTGTGCATGTAGATTCTGTATATGTATGATGTGTCATAACGACTGATTCCCACCTTCACTAACTTCCGGGTTTCGACGTGAAAGACGTGAAAGACGTGACTTGTGATCCTGAATCAATCTGCTCCTTGTTTTGGTTTGAAGTGAACTAAGCAGTGGGTTTGTAAGCCCTATAAAGTGCACTTTATGTAGTGAGCAGGAAGGTTTTTAGTATTCTGCCCTAGATAACGGTATAAAATAAAATAAAATAAAATAAAATAAAATAAATACTGTCACAAGTTCACGCAATCGAATTTAATGCTTATTATACTGTAAATTTTTTTTTTTTTTTTATAATTCCTATTGCATAATGCTGCATTGCAGATTGTATTAATTTTTATTTAATCATTTAAAATTGAATCAAATAAAATGACATTTATTGTAGAATTTATAGTTAGGTTCACAAGGCTAGATATTCACAAATGTAGTTTTGGTGGATTGGTTGATTGATTGATTATTTTTCCCCTTGTTGATATGTTAATAAAATTAACAGATTTATGATCGACTTTTGAAGGATAAATGGATTAACGTGTATATATATATATATACACACACACACATATATATATAATTTTATATTATATATATATTTATATATATTTATTATATATATAATATATATATATTTATTTATTTATTTTTAATATATTAGTCTTTAGCAATCTTCATACTAATTTCACAACAGGAAACTGTTGCGTCACCTGATTATTGCGTCATACCTAAACAAACCCAAGATGGGCTCTAAACCCTAATCATTTACTCCAAAATATGATTTAAATTAGATTTCTCATAGTTGGTGAAAGCTTAAAGTGTTGGAAATGGGAAATTCCTTTTTAGGGATTTCTTTAATATATCTCTATATTATTACATGCCTTCTAAATAGGAGGTTTCACAAACACACGTGGGTGTCATGGTCAGGTGTCCACATATTTCTGACCAGTAATTCGTTAATTTTTCATTATTCAGTATATCAGGACACACTATTCATTTTAGGCATAAATGACATGATGTGACTATGGGGTAAAAAAATATTTGAACATTTATTATTTAAATAAAATAACAATTTAAATATTGCAGTGTTGAAAATGCAAGCATGCAAAAAAAAAATAATAAAAATAACACTCACGTTTCTTTCATGTTTAATGTTTCTACCTGTAGCTTCTTTAAATATAGTATACATTTTTTCTCATTCTAGTAATGTGCTCATTCGGCCACAAGATGGAGCCAAAGAATAAAATTGAAGTGTCGTTCCAGTTTACTCCAAATTAGTTTGATGTAGTCGAACATCAAATGTAGTTGATGTAGTGTGTATGGAGCATATTTTAAAATATGTTTATTCCCACTTAACAATAAAGTGATTAACTGTGAGTGGATTTGGGAAAAATACTGTAATTAAATCTAAACTGATCTGAAACTCCTAATTCATTAACTTTGGGTCAGAATTATGTAAAAATGGGTGAGAATTATGTTCATAAATGCAGATGTACAAGAGATTTAATGCCTTATAGAACAAAACATGGTTTACTGCTAGTCCTGGTTTCTACCAAACAAATATAAAGTTATTTTTAAATACATATTTTCCCAACATTATTTTTACGAGTCAGTATTGGATCATTTTCCTGGTTTTATTCAGCAGGAAATCATTATAAAGGCCACCTTTATTACACAATTCTTTGCATAACTTAGGAACAGAAGATCACAAAGAGTCGGCTGTATAACTGTGAGCAGCTGAACACACCAGGTGAGCAGTATAAAGTGTTTAACCTCTCATGATCTCCTTAGAGCCTCATGATGTGTACATTTTAATACTTATCCTGCTTTAGCATTACTATTTAAACCCATGATATACTTGATAAACTTGTCACAAGAATGAATTAGGTGTTACAGCAGGAAATCATACACACTTTATTTACTTTTTACAAATATATATATATAGACAACAGTAAGTCATATAGATCAGAGACACACTTATGTAGTGCCCTTATTTATTTATATGGCTGGGATGACAACAATGCATTGAATTTACTTCTTTATGGAGAGAGAATTAAAAATTAAAACCAGGGGTCAGATCTTAGAGCACATGGACGCCTACTACTGGAAGGAATGTGTTAAAACAGTCTCGATTGCACAATGAATTCAAGGGGGGTATCAAATAGATCCTAAATATGTTGCCTTTTCAGATGTTAAAGATTTCATAAAGAGTTCAAGATATAAATTGTGGACAATGTTGTATATGTGCTGTATCTACATCCTATCAAACAGGGATATGGATTAGTTCTCACTTCTACCCAGTTCTCTCAAGACTTTCATTTTTATTATATGTTCTATTCTGTAATAATCCAAAGCCTTTCTCTTCTCTGGGATCCCCTTTTCTTTAAAAATAAATAAATAAATAAATAAAAAAATGAGGAAGAAGAAGGACTAATCCCAGGTCAGTGGTCTCAGTGTGATCTGTTCCTGTAACTCCATTCTCTATTTTTGTGCTTGCGTGTGCTGCCAAGCCCCTGACGTAATGCTCCCTGTTAATGATTCGCATGTGGGAAGCAAAAGCAATGCTGAGTCTCTCCTCTGGACTAGAGGGAGGGGAAAAAAGAAAGAAAGAAAAAAAAGCCCAAGCAATGCTGAGTCTTTGCTCTGGACTGGGGGCAGCAGAAAAGCAAAAGCAAGCCTGAGCCTCTCTACTGGGACTGTTAAGGAGGGGAAAAAGAGAAGAAGAAAAAAAAATGTTAGGACTCCTTTCTGGACTTTAGGGAGGAAAAGCAAGGAAAGGAAAAGCAAAAGCAATGCTGGTCGTCTGGTCAGGAGTGTAAGGGGAAAAAATATAGTAATGATGAGTCTGTTGTCTGGACTGAGAAAACTTGGTCAACATGGTCAACATGGACAAACCCTGGAGTGAGCCTGAGTGAGCTGGGGCTTTAGCTCCACTTCCAACTTTCAACACAGTACTTTGGACACCTCAATGTGGGTAACATTATTATTATTATTATTATTATTATTATTATTATTATTGCTATTATTACTATTATTATTATTAAGCTATATATATATTAGATTTGATTTATCATAGACTATCTCTGCTTCCACTACCTCCTCTCTCTCTCTCTCTCTCTCTCTCTCTCTCTCTCTCTCTCTCTCTCTCTCTCTCTCTCTCTTCTAAAACATCATATTATCCAAATGTCTGTCTGTCTGTCTGTCTGGCGTCCATAGGCAGCCTATTTTAAGGCTGAATCAAAATAGCCTGTATATGGTGAAATTATAGACATATTTGCCCCGAGAGTCATGGACAGTCAGCAGCTTTTCTGAGTCCTAGACGCCTTCAGTACAGGAAATAAAACCGGGTAAGCGATTTTTTTCCCCCTCGGTTCTTTTATTTTTTTCTTCTCCAGTTGAAATGCAGAGGATCTAAAAACTGCAGAATGGTTGTTACAGCTGCTGTAGACGTGCAACAAATCCCCTATCTTTTGGTGCGCAGTTTTGTTTATGAGGTTTTTTTTTTTCTTCCTGAAAGCGTTAAAGAAAGATCTGGACTTGTGTGTGCTGATCTGATCTAATCTAATCTAACATAAAATAACATGACATAACATAACATAACCCAGTGTAGGACCTTTGGAGGTTGTTAGGGGCGAATTTGCTCGAAAGAATGATATTTTGGGGAAAACAAACCAAAGTGCAAGAAAAACCTGATGTATTTAATGTGGGATTTTGGACTAGTTTTTATTTGTTTCCCTGTTCTATGTGCGCTCGCGCGCTGCTCGTGACGCCTGACTGAAGCTTTGGTTATTTTTATCGGTGCTAATAATGTGAGATGGAAACAGAGAACACGATAAATGTCTTTGTTATGATAGGATTAGTTGTGGATATCAGGCTGGAAATGTTGAAACCGGTCCGCTTTCATGCCTGGGTTAAACAAGATGACAGCCCCTGACACGCCGAGGAATCTAGTGTAGTGTAGTGTAGTGTGTGTGTGTGTAGTCTGTGTAGTGTGTGTGTAGTGTGTTGTGTGTGTATGTAGTGTAGTGTGTGTGTATGTAGTGTAGTGTGTGTGTGTGTAGTCTGTGTATTGTAGTGTGTGAGTGTGTGTAGAGTGTAGTGTGTGTGTGTGTGTATTGTGTTGTGTGTAGTCTGTGTAGTGTGTGTGTAGTGTGTTGTGTGTGTATGTAGTGTAGTGTGTGTGTGTAGTCTGTGTATTGTAGTGTGTGTGTGTAGTGTGTGTAGTGTAGTGTTGTGTGTGTAGAGTGTAGTGTGTGTGTATTGTGTTGTGTGTAGTCTGTCTAGTGTGTGTAGTGTTGTGTGTGTGTGTAGTCTGTATAATGTAGTGTAATGTGTGTGGTGTGTGTGTAGTGTTGTGTGTGTAGTGTGGAGTGTGTTGTGTGTGTAGTGTGTTTAGTGTGTGTGTGTATTGTGTATGTGGTGTGTGTGTGTGGTTTGTGTAGTGTAGTGTGGGTGTGTGTAGTGTGTGTTGTGTATGTGGTGTGTGTAGTGTGTTTAGGGTGTGTGGTGTGTGTGTTTATTAAGGATATCACGATTCTCGGTTGTCCTAACAATCACAATATTCAACAGGGATGTTTTCTTAGACGCTTCAAAATATCACTACCTGCCTTTAACTACCTAACTAACTACCAAAATAACTGCACTACCTGCCTTTAAGTTTATTAACCCGAACAATAGTGACGAGGTATGACGTCATAATATCAGCAGGAATAATGCCCGGGGGGGTGTGTTATATATTATAGAAAAATAATCATCAGTGAAATGGTGTGATGCTTTGCAGCAGACCTTAAAGGGTTTTTAATTACATTTAGACCCTAAGATTATTTTTTTATTAAAAGAATGAGATGTTGATCTGTTTATAGTTGCTGTGAAACAAACACAAAACAAGTTAGTTCCAAAACATTAAAAATGTTGATGCAGATTGGTATCTGTGTAAGGTGTTACCATAGAAACAATGATGCACTGGATTGAGGGCATAATAACTAACCTGTGATTTGCCAATCAGATCTATATCTTTCCAACAGGGAACTACAAATCCAAACCTCTGATTCAGTCCATCTATCTATCCATCTATAAGCTCTAACCATTTGTCACTTCCTCTTTGCAGATTGAAGGTGTTCCTGGTGAAAAATGCCAGCATCAATACTATCTCATTAACACAGGACAGCCATCACGGAGTGCCGTTGTTGTGTTTATCACTCATCACCCCAAATTCGTGGAGGAGAACCGCAACTCGTATCAAAACATAACCAAGAATGACGACACAACACTCAAGCCCTCGTTAACCTTGGGTCGCCCCTGGGTGTGACATCAGAGGAGATAAATTAGAGCTTTTCCTGGATCTATCTGTGAAGTTATTCCCACATTATTGAATACATCCTTCGCTCTTATTAAACCCACAGTGCAGTGTTCAAGTGCAGCCCACCAGACCATGATGTTTCGTGACCAGGTGGGCGTCTTGGCCAGCTGGTTTAAGGGCTGGAACGAATGTGAGCAGACCGTGGCTCTGCTGTCACTGTTGAAGCGGGTGAGTCGGACCCAGGCTCGGTTCCTGCAGCTCTGTCTGGAGCATTCATTAGCCGAGTGTACGGAGCTGCACATTCTTGAAGTGGAAGCCAACAACCCAGGTCAGTAGAGCACGCTTGAGTCATTGCTACTATGAAAAGCAGGTGTATTGAAATTACAATGCAATTGTCAAACGTTTTTCAGACACTCAGTCATGGCTGGTTTATTGGTAGCTTGATAATGAAGATATTAGGGTTGATATTAAGGTGTCATATCACATGGTGTCATCATAATATGACATAATAATAACGACTGTTATACACTTAAAGACAGACTCAAAGGCAGATGTATTCATGCTTTCAGAAGGTTTCAAGTTAGTAATGTCCTACTGGCTTCCTACTCTATTGTTTCCCAAAACTTAGTGTAAACAGAAAAATTGTAACCAAACCGAGTTGTTCAAAAACAAAAATCAAACTTCTGTCTTTAGTAGTCTACAGTGTTGCTTGAGAAGAGAGCGTAGCCATGGAAACAAAAACCTTGGTAACCAAATCATCTGATTAAGAAACGTGTCGTGGTGTCTGGTCTACTGATGAGCAGATTAGCGGTGTAATCAGCTAAAGGGATATCTTGGGGCTTATATAATGTCTACTAGGTTGTGCTGATACTGTATACAATATACATAATACAAATTGGAAACCGTTTGATTTATGTATTTATTAATGAATGACATATGTTACTATTTATGCTCGGAATGAACAAACGGGTTTCTCAGAAAAACAACACCTGTCTGAGCAGACGGATTTCAGGATTTTGTAAACTTGATTTTTCCCGCCGGACTGTTCCTTTAACAGAGTGTACAGAGGTTAGAAAAGAGGCCACAATTTGTTGCGTTGAGTGCCATGAAGTTGTGAGATAAATTTGGCCGTTGATGGTTTGACTACACGGGTGTGTATGTGTACAGCACGGTTTTGCATACGTCCAGCCTCCCTACAATGAGCGCCAGCGTTGGACAGTTTGCAAATTATTTCATTTGCATGTATGTATTTCTATCCTCCCAAGTCTTTCAGTCATTACTGGATGTTTGTGTTTTTATGTGATGGACGTCATACCCCAGGGCCTTGTTAGTCAGTCTTACCTGTGTCAGCAAGTACTCGTGCCAGCTTCCTCTGATTCACTTGAGAGAGAAGTGTGATTCTTTAGTTACGGTGTTTGCCCCGCAGTCCGTAGTTTCACTATATGATTTTGGTGAATGTGTTTGGTTGGATCTGTCAAGTGCAATTTTATATCCTGCTGAATAATAAGGGAGGAAGCCATATTGTTCAGTTTAATCCAACTTCTACGGTTCATGTAGCAATACACTGACGATATGCTAGAGTCTTATTAAATGCTTATTTATTTATTTACTTACAAAACTTGTCATGTTCTCATTCATGTCTAATTCATTCATTCATCTTCTACCGCTTATCCGAACTACCTCGGGTCACGAGGAGCCTGTGCCTATCTCAGGCGATGTCTAATTCATGAACAACGTAATGTTAAAATGCATTACATTCTTTCAATTTTCTTCTTTAGTCCATATTTTCTATCCCTGATTTTTTTTACAGCAGTGCTATAAATGCTATTGAAATATCAGATTACTTGAGAAAAATCTTAAAATCTAGGAGGTGTGAACTACAGTACATGCAGTTAATGTAAATAATCGGATTGCTGAGCCCAATGAAAATCCATTTATTTTTACGGGTGCGTAACTCATCTCTGAATACACGTAACATTCCCCAGATAAATATTGACATAACTTTTGGACTTAAGTCAAAGACACAATGAGTTCATTCCTATATATTTAAAAATCACCTCACAAAAGACGGAAATAGAAAGAAACATACAAGGTAATAGTGGTTGCTGTAATGTAAAAGGCTACAGATAATTTTATTTTTATATTAAAAAAAAATATTCCATAATTTTCCATAATATTCCATAATTTGCCCTTAATTTGAGAGCTAACTGATTATGTTTTATGCAAAAGGCTTATGTAAGTTACAAGTTAAATGTCTGTCTTGATGGTTAGCTTCTAAGTGTAGCTCTTTAGCTCACTAACTTATCCCAACCTGTCAGGCTAATGCTAGTTTATAGCTATATATGCTAAGTCATAGGGTGACTTTTTAGCCGGAGATATCTTCAGTGAGCATTTAAGTTTGCAGCAAATCTAAAGTTTAAGAGTAGTTACAGCAGTAATATTCACTAGTTTTTAAACAAGTCTGTTTGGATTTTGACCAGCTAGCTATTAGCATGTGGATACTTTTGTATGGACATAAATGTTATCATGCTAGATAACATTTGAGGAGTTAGCAATAAAGATGCTGTTAGTTAGCCTTAAAGTTTTTCACAAGCTTTGGTGGAAGAAGTACTGATTTATCAGAAGTAGCTGTGTGATGTGTGACAGAAAATGTCTTATGTTATGAATCTCCTTTTAAAGGATATCACATTAATTACAATCGCAAACCTCGTGCTTTTTTTAATTTACAAAAAAAAAAACAGTTAACAAGGAATATTAGATACCAACTAGCTATTGGTTACTGTGAAGTCTGATGCCCAGATGGTTCCAGAAAGTTCAGCATGACATGATTTATTACTTTTCTTTGTGATCGCAATCATTTTTAGCTACTATAAACTAAGTTTTCTGTACTTAAATGACAAATGTAGGCACGGATTAAATTTGCTTTGAAAGGATCATGTAAAAATAACAAACACTGCATTACTTATTTGCGCTTCTTCATTTTTCACGTAAAGTTTGTTTAAATAAGAACCTCATTATTTTTTTTTTTAACGTTCTTGTACTAAAATGTATAAAAGGTCCTGAGAGTGGCGTTTACAGCTGGTTAACTTTCAGCTGGAAGTGCGAGTGGAAAGGCACAACTATTTGGAAGGAACTGTACTAATGAAAGGAATCCACAATGACCTACTTATTCGGGTCTTGAAGAAGCAGCCTTGTTCTCCAACCCGAAGTGATGCAATGTTTTAACCGTTCGTCTCAGCATCCCACAACACGCCGATGGAGACTTTGAGCTAAGTGTTTACGTACTCACAGAATAACATGTTATTTCAAGTCAGCGTTTGACTATTAAAGAAAAATAAAACACTGGAAAATCTTGTGGCTTTTACAGAGGTGTTTTTGTATTGCTTACATAATTAGTGAATAAAGAAAGAATATTCTTTATAACTTCTGGGTTAAATTGAGTGTGCGTGTGTGTGTGTGCGCGCGCGCATGTGACATACTGATAATTAGTAGTATATATAGCATAAAACACACCAGTGATATTTACTATATATTTTTTTACACCTGATAAATTGGAAAGGAAATCTTTTCCTCTTTCTTTTTTCACATGAATATGATGCTCTACCAAAAGCAATAATTCTGCTCTCCAGAATTCTCGCATCTGATTGGTCCGAAGCTGTTGATTCATATTTCATCATACTGTAGCTGCTCTCACAGTAGCTCCAGCTGTAGGGCAAGTAATAAACTCCTATACAAAATATGTGATTTTATTGAACAAATTAAAACCTTTTAGGCTTAAAGGAGAAGTCTTCAGTGTCAGGGCTTTTAAAAAGAATCTTTTGTAAAAGTTTAGAAAATATGATATTGACGAATATACTTCATTGTGTCATTACTTAGAATAGCACACCCTCTCATGTTTTATTCTTTTACTTAACATGAGAGAAACATTAAAGTTCAACAAACATGAACTGCCGCTCTGACCAAGGAACCTGCTTACAAACAGAAGAGCTACTGTAGCTTTCCTGTCTTACACTTCAGTTCATGCCGCTAGTTAAGCTGATAAATCTAGCTACAGTAGCTAAATGTAACAAGGCATTTCAGGTATAGTATGTAACTCTTTAGATATCTTGGTTTGTTCTTTTTATTTTAGTGATAGCTATTGTATTTTGGAGTGCGATGACAAACAACTAGCTATCTATTTGTGTGTACTCGATTATTATTCTGCCTTTTACTTTCATGATCTGGAGTATAATCCCTTAGGACGATCACAGGTTTGGGAAAGGATGTGACAAGGGATTTGTGTGTGTCAGTGTGTGTGTATGTCAGTGTGTGTGTGTGTGTGTGTGTGTGTGAGAGAGAGAGAGAGAGAGAGAGAGAGAAATTTTGGAGGTGGGGCCCACGCCATGGTGCTGTTTAGAACCGAGTAGATTTTCCACCATGGTGGCCTCCCTGGGAGTTGGATACCATGCCACACACACACACACACACACACACACACACACACACACACACACACACACACACAGTTCATGCCCAGCTGCTGCCCTCCACTCTCAGCATCCAGTTAGACGGCACATGCTCAGTCTCACTAGTGGAAAAGGTCATTTCTGACATTCTGCTTATCAGACCTTGTGATTTGTCTGTACACAAAGTGAATCATGTCCATGGTTTCTGTCATTATTGATACAACGGTGTTGTAGGTCATGAGGAATAAGAAGAGTCTCCCCACGAGGGCTTTCAGGATAACAACCTCTTAATCAATACACAAAATAACATTCTGCACATGCTGTATCTCCTTCATGAACATTTGAAGGCTCTGGCATGGAGGAGTTAGTGTTAAATCTTTAATGAACTCGGATATTAGGCTAATCTATGACTTGCTCAGGAGCTCCTATAAATCACTGCATATGACTCACGACATTATTTATAATCAGGATAGTTTATGATAATTCAGACTTTCCCTTTTTGACTCGTTCCTCTCAAGGTTTCTAACTCCTTACAATTCAGGGAGTTTTTCCTTTCCACAGTCGCCTTAGGCTTGCTCATTAGGGAAAAATAAGTCTAATATTAAACCATGAACCTTTAGTTCTATGTAAAACTGCTTTTGAGACAGTGTCCATTGTTAAAGTGCTATACAAATCAAATTTAATTGAATTGTAGGTAGGCAGGTAAGAAGACCCATGTTACAGTATTCTAGAGACTCTTTTGACCTTTATATCTTTAGCTTTCAGACTCAGACAGCGTAGTAAACTCATTTTTAGAGAAAAATAAAAATAGACATTTAGAATTAGACATTAAGGTCCTCTGGCTGCACTTTTTGTACCTTGGATACTTTCTGGCAGTTTAACGTAAGTACAGAATATTGTTTTGAATATTCTGAAATTTGACTGTTATGGAAATATTTGAACACTTAATTAGAAAATTGTCTAAAAATGTCTGACCGTATGTCTAACGGATGTCTCCATTATCTTTTTTTTTTAAAATAAATGATAGTATGATTGACAATCAGATTCGAAAATTTGTTTCAAAAGATGCAGATTTTCCTTGTTACAACAGCGGCAGTGTTAATAAGCACTGAGCGTTTTTATACACTTTTTATACCAAACATTTGGTATATTGGAAGCTAAATCATCCATTTCTTCATCCACTCTCTTTATAATGTTTTTCCAAGCCAACACCCAAACATTTGCTTGATCACGGCTGTCCACCCTTCTGTTTGCTTGTAACAGAATGTTTTGCGGTTTGAAAAGAAATTGGGCTCCTTCTTCCTAAGGGGTGGTGAGCTGTTTAATCATAACCACACGGTAGCAGATTGTTTTTTTATTGTCTTTGGGACAGAACGAGACCAAGAGCTTACCTACAATGTTTCACTCTAAAAGTCTAGCATCCTTTTAGAGGTGCACAACAATTCTTTGCTATACAATGTATGACAATATTGCTGTCAGAGAACCTTGATATTATCGGTAGTACTCTTGCATTATATTCTGAAGGAAGGTGTTAGGGCAAGAGTCAAAATGCAGTTGTCATGTCCAATACCAGGATTAACCAGAATCAAGTAAAGATCTAAATGAACTGAGACCGAGTACTAACCATCCAGCTAAGACTTCATTCATGGATTGTGCCAATGTTAAGGCTTGTTTTCTAGATGAACCAATTACTTCTTATACACAGAATAAAAAGTTTTTATTTTCTCAATGAAGATGAAGATGCAGATGAAAATCCTTTCTGCCAAAGTCTTCTAAGTCTGTCTGTCCTGGAAGTAGCTTGCTGTATTGATTTCTGCATTGAATTAGTGTTATGTCTGTAATGAACTCAGAAACGGCACTGACCAATTAGTTCCTCAGGAGCACTTGGTTGCACAATTCTACTCAAGTATAAACTGTTGTTGAAAGGACTTTATTTGAATTTACATTATTTCCTGTCCAGTGTCACCCAAATAAGAATATGAGGTTCCTTTCTACAGAGTGGAGTTGGTTTGGTTATGTGACTTCATTTCACTTCCCTTCACATCTTTTGTCTATAAAAATGGACAAAATTTGATGCATGATATTTCATGATAGAACTAAAATGGTTGATAATGTAAACAGACTGATTGATTGTATTCAAGAGCGAATTATTTGCTCTAACAGTCTAGGAACCACTGAGGATTTGCTGCTTCATAAAAGTTGGAGTTAAAACATCAACATGGCTGAAAGAAGACTGTGCTATTGCTCTTAACGAGATGTTTTAAAGCATTCTTATACCACAGTGCTGTTATATTCTTCACTCTGATTGGTCAGAAGGTTCAAATACGTTTATTTCTATACAGTAGCGTCGACTTAAACAGGGACTCGTATGGAAGACACGAACAGATTTAAACACAAGGTCATTTATTAAAGGAGTCTCAGATGTCAGTTCTTTGTACAGTATACACCATTTTGTCATGAATTTGACAAAGTACACCGTGCTTTGGATTCAGTAGTTGGTAACACTTAATGTCTAGCTTCATATCCTGTACATAAGCATTACAGAACATTCACATAATGTCCTTTTTTTGGTGTAAGCGAATGTAGCGACTTCGTAACATTAATTTAATCTAACATGAGGATGTATGAGCAAATTATTTCATTTAATCTCGAAATTTATTGTCAAGTAAATTGTTTTACATTTACAAAGGGAACGCATTAACAGAGCTTCCTGTAAAATGTCTGACGTAGAGACGTGCAAGAATCATATGAATGACCTTAGATTAAGAAAAAGATTTTACCTTATATAGATATCTTGAATAAAATTCTAAAAGAATTCTATTATTTCTCCTTTTAAAGTTTTAAAGTAATGTAAGATTATAAAGCCTACTTCTATATGATGTTTGTTTATTTATTTTTTTCATTTATATTACAAAATTCAAGATCGAAATTGTTCTTATTCTATAAGCAGATCGTTTTAAACTATTTTTTACTGTAATTCTAAAAAGACGCAATAGAATAGTACAAGTTTAAGCTTAAATATGTATAGCAATAGGCTTAGGGGTCTTTATATATTTGAAATATTTGACAACAGAGGCTTTATTCAAGGTGAATACATTTCGTAAACACTGTCAGCTATAAAAAGGTATAACAAATAAAATTAAAAGTTATTGCGTAATAAGAAAGTTTTCAGCTGAGCTGCAAAGTAGTGGCTGATGTTGCGTCTTTTAAATGGGAGCTGTGCGTTTTTATAACTCCCCTCAAAGCCGGACTTCGAGGCATTCGTTGCCCCACCTGGTTTTCCCTGTATCCATTTGCTAAATGGTCAAAGTTAAACTACTGTATATGGCTAAAGGTTTGTGGACACCTGACTATCACGGTCATATATGTTTTTAGATTTCAGTCCATTTTGTTTTTATAATAAGCTCAAATATTCTGAGAAGGCTTTCCATGTGGAAAATGTCTGTGGGAACTTGTGTTTCTTCAGCTACTAAGAGCATTAGTGAGATCAGACACTGATATCAGGTGAGGAGATCTGGAGTGAAGGCGAAGTTCATCCCAAAGGTGGGACCGAGGTCATGGTTTTGTTCAGGACACTCGAGTTCTTCCACTGTTCCTACCCTAGACTAGTCCTGGACCTGTTTGGGTAGTTTGATGATTTCAAAGTAATCAATTTGGACTTCACCTCTTCAGGCTGTTTAAAAAAAAAAAAAAAAAAAGGGGTTGGGGCTGATTTCTTTCTAGCCGTAGATTCAGGTGATTACACACAGCCTAGATTCGATCTCTGATCTGGTGGACTGTTTATTCTGTTATCATTTCCACCTCAAAAATAGGAGAAACTAAAGGCAGCTTGACTAAAAACTTTACGGAAAAGAAATTAAAACTCAAGTGTAACTATGCATCCCTCAACCTTACGAAGCTTTAGTGTGAAGCTATTGATAGATAATAGATCACAGAACGCCGTCACTGCACCTCGTTGTGGACGAGTTGCCGTATTTCACTAAACCAAAGATTTTTCCAGCGTGAATGGATCCTGTAAGTCCAAACCACAACTGTCTAAACCACAAATTTCCTTCTAGACAGGCTTTAGCTCAATCTGTCAGAAATGTAAACTAGCAATCTGCCTGACTGACAGGTCACATAGTTTTTGCATCAAGAAGTGCATAGTTAGCAAAAGCCTATTGCTTCACTGCTGTGCAGGCTAGCTAGAGAAAACTATAGAAGCTCGACTGGGGCAAGAGGAATGTCACAGCAGGGTGAATAAGGGGCTTTTTTTTTTTTTTTAAGAACAATCCCACGGCTATGGTAATAAATGTAGGGTTTAGGTTAGGGTCAGCGTTTGGTTCTACAGCTTTTTATCTTTCTATGATTTCACAAATCAATCTAAAATACCTGCTGGTTTAATATGGTATTATATAAAACCCACATCTGTGGGGTACATGGACATCTTTTTCCTCTCCTACAGTATACGTTATATACTTTGCGCCTGTTTTAACTTTAAACTGCTCAGCTATTAGCTACGGCTGGATTCTTCTTCTCTTGTAGGTGGTTTTGGATGCTTCCTGTATCTTAATCCCAGAAAATAAACCTTTTTTTAGAAAACGTAATAAAGAAGGTAATAAAAAGACACGACTGAACAATTAACAATTTGTGATGAATTTAACTTTTAAAAAATGTGCTGATGTTGCATTGCATCAGCAGCTGAATCGGTTGTTATCAGTGCGGTTTTTGAATGAGACTGTAAGTCCAGAATATGAGTTAAAAGAAAGAGAGAGAGGTAGAGAATGAGCCTACTCATTTTCTCTTGGTCACGTCTCGACCTGTGTCTGACATCTGGGAGGAAAGAGGGGGCAGGGAAAGCAGGAAGAGTTTCCTGTACTCTTCTCAGCAGATGGAATGACCAGACTTGCCTGCGCTATTCCGACTCAGCTCAGAGAGTGAAAATGATTGACGTTTCTGAAAAAGACTCTCAGCCGGTCAGTTACGACACTGAAGAATTACCAGTCGCTGTCTGAGAGATGAAATCTAAGCATGGGGTGAAGGCTGTCATCTGGCTTATTAAAGATGTTTTACTTGCCCTGTTACCCCACGCAGTCAGACCGGTTCTGTAGCAGCCCCAGTTGTTAGAGCATGCTCAAGTCTAATAGATCATTTATTCTGGAGACATCTCTACCTTTCTACACATGCCAAAGCACTCTTCCATAATGCACCTCAGGGCTGTACATCTTCTGAGGTCATTTCTCTCCATACTGTTGCATTTGTAAGTTTGGCTTGAGCTGCCAATCATCTGGCATATCTGTGTGGTTTGTACAGCGGGACACAATGCTCTTCTGTGTGAAGGGTTCAAAAAGCGCTGATTGAGCATGAAGAAGATGGCCACGGCTCCTTTCCGGTTCCAGACAAGGACACGTTCATATTAAATACAGCATATACCTATCAAATCCGCTTAGCACAGCTAAGTTACTTTTTCAGTTTTCCTCAGTGTTCCAGGTATCCATACTTTTATTCGTTATAGAATTCTTCCAGACAGGAAGCGAAAGAGTACGGGGTGAGCAAGGGGATACCAGGGGCCCAACTATTTCCTCAAATAGCACCCTTAAATCTCAAATCCGCAGACTTGAGGCTCACATTCCAGGCATAACTCTGACTGCAATGTTTAGCCCTGCACAAACACCCAAACTATGAAGTTTCCACAGGTAGACAAATTATACTGCCTTTCATTGGCAGTTTAATTACGCTTACTTCTCATCGGGTTGCAGCGCCACTTCCTGGGGGAAGTAATTATTCAGACCTCGTGATTTTCTTGTAAGGCAATTTGGCAGAAATATAAGAAAAGTGTAGCTAAATTATTCAGACTATACAAAGTTAAATACCAGGGTTTAACTTTGTGTAGCTAAATTATTCAGACTATACAAAGTTAAATACCAGGGTTTAACACCAGAATTGTGCGTATAAGTATTCCGACCTCAGACATAAGATTCGGTAACAGACTCGGAGGTTACGTGAAATGTATGCAAAAACAGGTCGGCGTTTTACCTTAGATGTAAATGCGTTTATTAGCCAATATGCCATATATATCAGCCATATAAGCCAATTATATACAATATATAATATGTACTGTATAATACGTACTAAGTATCGGCCCTTTAAAGTGAAAGTTTTAAGTTTTTTTTCCCCCACGAAAACATTTTTAAAAACATTTTATATATATATATATATATATATATATATATATATATATATATATATATATATATATATATATATATATATATATATAGATGCATTTTTGTATATACTGTAGATTTAATGTATAAAGTTATGAATTATTTGTAATTGAGCTGTAAGTATAGTTTTTGAGTGCTAGGTCTGATTATCCTTCAAACTGAGCAGATCTGCCTTCAGATGAGAGCACAAATAACCCTGGTATTACTTTATTAATTTGGTAAATTATTACAAATAACAAAAACGCTAGTCATATAGTTCAGTAAAAACAGATTTGGTTGATATGACCTGACCATCACAACTAGGACTATTTATGTATTCATATATTATTTTCTTTAGTTGTCATTTTCTGTGTTTATAAGTGATGGTCTACATGTACTACCCTCATATAAAAAACCCCTCTCTGTAGATGTAGATAGCTGTGAAAAGTCAACCTCAGTGTTTGAACTATATGCAGTGTTTCACTGCAGGGCGATAAACGATCAACTATATTATCAGTACACACAATGAATTAATAAATGTAATTTGTAAATGTTTTTTGTGAGGAAAAAACAGAACTCACTTTGAATGAATGTGCACATTGACCTATTACATTATCATATGCTTTACTTTTATTTTTAGTCTGTGCTGTTTCAAGGCTTTGTTGCTATAATAGAAGGAAGGTGTGAACACTAAATGGTGCATGTGCAAGCCGTGACGGACGTTCTGTGACGCAGAAAGCTGTGACAGACGGAGAGACAAATTGAGAGAGAGGAAAACGGACAGAGAGAGCAACGGAGCTCATCATGAGTATGGGAACAATAGTGACTATGTGGCTGCTTCTGGCAGGTGTTTCCCTCTCTGTCCATCCCGATAACCACACACACACACACACAAACAAACATCAGTCCAGCACAGCGCATAATCAAAGGTCACAAATAGACACGGCTGGAAGGAAAGAGAGGAAGAAACCACGCGCTTGAAGCCAGGCAAACTCACAAAATTGTTGTATTTTTTTTTCTTCCATGAGCTAAATTTAGAACGGCGTTCCTCTCAGATTTGACACGGCAGACATAACAGTGTGTATGATTCACAGCCGTCTGAGCTGTGAGAGAAGCCCAGGCTGGGTATGCAGGAGTCAGGATTGGTACAAAGGGTTTAAGTGTGTGAGTCATACACTCCAGGTTTTAGCAGCCTCAGGAGGTCCGTGGTGATGTCTGGACTTGTTTAGTGAAATAGCCCAGTGTCTATATAATAGGAAATAAATATGCAGAAAATGTATGTGCACAATGCTAAACAGAAGTAACATCCCTAATACACTGGTGACTTGGTGTGTGTGTGACTGTTGTTTGATGCTAGTTTTGGCATTAAAATTTGGCCGCGTTACATGAAAATTTATCAGTACGAATAGTTCATTCAGAAAAATGAAAAAAATTTCACACAAACACTGAACACGGTGCATCAGCCAGAACGTTTCAGTTTTATACAGAACTTATGTAGCTAACAAGTAAGGGAAGCTTCTAGCTAGCAGCTAGAAGCTTTTAGCTTTGTATTGTGATTGTTTGCTGTGTTTTACTACTCCAACTGGATTTCACCAGTTTTTTAATAGAGACATACTGAGCTATTCGTAGTTATGTATTTATTTATTCCTGAGGCAAACAGTGTCTTTTGAGGTGAGGGTGTGAACACAATGCTAAACTTGTAGCCATAAGCTTTTTTTTTTACTTGTTAGCAACAGTAGCCTTGTGAAAAGGTTTTACACACACACACACACACACACACACACACACACTTACACACACTTTAAGACAGTGGTTATAATACACTGGCATGTTGCATGATTATTTCTTTTAGTTTACTTTGTTAGAAATATTGTGTCGGACAACAGTGTAGTAACGTCTAGTAGCATGGTTATACGAGTAAATATAGTAGATATAGTATAGTAAATATAGTATATCATTTGTTGCACTAAAATGTGTAGTGTATTGTTTCATGACTGTAGTCTACTGTAAACAGATTACAGCCTGTGTTGTATAATCATAGTGTGATGTAGTACGGTCCAGCGTGGTGAAGTTTGCAATCATATTAACATATAAATTAAATAGCAGTTTGTTTACTATGTCTGTTGTGTACTGTAAACAGCCTGTTGGTGTAAAGTCTGTTTTACAATGAGTATGATGTACGTATTGTGTACGTATTGTGTACTGTACTGTAGTATATAAATGTGTGCATTTTACAGTAACATAATCGTGGTTTGTTCGGATTGTAATCTATTAAAAAAAAAAGAAAGAAAGAAAATACGCAGTTAGAGTATGGGCTGTTTGAAAATTCATAGTGTTTGTACATTAGTGTGGTGTGTTGTCTAGTGTAGTCTGATTATAGTTGATTGGAGTGTAGTGTAGTGTTGTGTGTCTGTGTGTTTGATTATAATGAATTTGAATGAGATTTTGTGTGGTCATATGAATGTATTGTGTTCTTATGATGTGTGTGTTGTATGATTATAGTACATTCTAACGCTGTGTGTGTTGTATGATATAGTACATTCTAATGATGTGTGTGTTGTATGATTGTAGTACATTCTAATGATGTGTGTGTGTTATATGATTATAGTACATTCTAATGATGTGTGTGTTGTATCAATGTAGTGCATTCTAATGATGTGTGTGCTGTATGATTATAGTACATTCTAATGATGTGTGTGTTGTAGGATTATAGTACATTCTAATGATGTGTGTGTTGTAGGATTATAGTACATTCTAATGATGTGTGTGTTGTAGGATTATAGTACATTCTAATGATGTGTGTGTTGTAGGATTATAGTACATTCTAATGATGTGTGTGTTGTATGATTATAGTGCATTCTAATGATGTGTGTGCTGTATGATTATAGTACATTCTAATGATGTGTGTGTTGTATGAATGTAGTGCATTCTAATGATGTGTGTGTTGTATGATTATAGTACATTCTAATGATGTGTGTGTTGTAGGATTATAGTGCATTCTAATGATGTGTGTGTTGTATGATTATAGTGCATTCTAATGATGTGTGTGTTATATGATTATAGTACATACTAATGATGTGTGTGTTGTATGAATGTAGTGCATTCTAATGATGTGTGTGTTGTATGATTATAGTACATTCTAATGATGTGTGTGTTGTATGATTATAGTACATTCTAATGATGTGTGTGTTGTATGACTATAGTGCATTCTAATGATGTGTGTGTTGTACGATTATAGTGCATTCTAATGATGTGTGTGTTGTATGATTATAGTGCATTGTAATGATGCTATGGCTTGTATGATTATAGTGCATTGCAATGATGCTATGGCTTGTATGATTGTAGTGGATTCTACTTTTGTTGTGTGATTGTAGTGTGTTCTAATGATGAGGTATGTTGTATGACTGTAGTGTGTTCTATTGTTGATGTTGGGTGTTGTATGATTATAGTGCATTCTAATGATGTGTGTTGTATGATTATAGTGCATCCTAATGATGTTTTGTGATGCACTATGATTAGTCTAATAATGGTGTGTTTTGTTTTATGATTTTAGAGCATTCTAATGATGTTGTCGTGTATGATTATCGTTTATTCTCCAGATGTCTTGTATGATTGTAGTGCATTCTAACGACGTTGTGTGTTGTAGTATGATTGCGGTGTCTGAACAAGATTTATTCTTTAATGTTCTAAAGTGGACTGTGCTGATATGTATTCCTGGGTATTCTGTAGTGTAGTGCTGCAGTGTGCTGTATTAACAACAAGTGCTCTTGACTTGTGTGCTACTGAACTGAACTACTATGTGTTATGATTAAGCCTACTGTATAAAGCTTTGTATGTGTTTTATGCTACACTGCTGCTACTGCTTTTATGGACATCACACACACAAACAGACCCAGAAACAGACACACATATAGTGGAAGTGTCTGTGATATGGCCTTCATTCATCTTCTCCCTTTTCTTGTGCTTTCATTCCTCTGTCATACTTTTTCACTGTGTGGAGAGTCATTCTTCTGAAGTACTACTCTCTCACTTTCTCTCTCCCTCCATCCCCATCCCCTCCACTCTGCTAAATGCATCAGGAGTCCGTTTAAGGTAGTGCGCTTTATTGTAGCGTCTGGTTGCGAGTGATCTCACAGTAAAACTATGCATCTCAGCGGCGTGGTTTGGGACGCGGCAGCTCCGTTCGGAAAACTGTTCATTCTTCCGCTGAACGAGTGGATGTGTGGAACGCAGCACATTCCTCTGAGCTGAGCTGGAGAGAGGAGAGGAGGAACAGAGAGTAGGGTGGGGGATACTCTCTCTCTCTCTCTCTCTCTTTGTCTTTTTCTATTTCTGTCTATTTGTCTCTGCCTTTTTTCCTCTCACTTTTTCTCCTTCTTCCCAAAATTCCTTCATTGTGGCCCTGCTATCTGTCTGTCTGTCTCTGTCTGCTCCGTTTTTTTAATTTGTGCCTCTCCCTTCTTTCTTTCTGTCTTTCTTTTTTCTATTAGGTCTCTTCAGCCACCATGGTCTTGATCTCTCTCTCTCTTTGTGTGTGTGTGTATAGAGTAATGACTACAGATTGATTCTTCAGATAAACTTTTGATCTCCTTCCTTCCTCCTCACTCCATTCTCCACATTCCTGATGTTTTCATGGTTCTGATGGTCAGTAGTTGAGCTGAGCATGTCGTGCTGGGGGCTTAAAGGTGGTGTGTCATTCTTGTGGGAACACGCCGTGCCCTTGTTGTGTTGACTCAACAACTATAAAAAGGAATGGTCTCACACACACACACACACACACAGTGTTTCTGTCTCTCCCTCTCTCTCTGTTTGTAGTGCTAACATGTCGTATGGAGGCCGTTCCTGTGACACCAATCTTTACACACAGCCACAGATGAGCATTTTTCACGATCTCCTCGTGTCCTACATGTGATTCCGCCTGACTGGATAGTGTTCCGAGTGGTGTGTGTTTGTCTGTGTGTATGGTTGAACTTGTAAAAATAGGGTGTTATCTCTAAGCCATGGGGTGTTGGGGTGTGTGTGATGTCGAGGATCTATAAATAGAAATAGAAGGGAATCATGTGTCTGACAAACAACTCACCTCACATTTAGATGGACGTGTGTGTGTGAGAGAGAGAGAGAGAGAGAGAGAGGCTTTGCCTTAATGTTATTTGCTAACTTTTAACTGTGACAGTATGCTGCATATATACACTGTGTGTTGTTGATTTTTATATTCAGTCAGTGATTACACTTCAGGTTTGTCTCGTGTCTGGAGTCACGACTACTTTCATACAGGCATGTTGTTTGTTCATTCATATTTTTGTTTTTTTGGGGGTTTTTTTTGTATTTTTGACTTGTGCCAAATCTTTCAATAGGACCTATACAAAGGAAAACTCAATACAAAACTGAATGTCCGATTATTTCACTTTGTGACTTCATTATAACCGATTTGTAAATTAAAAGTAAATAAACACTTTCCCTCAATATGAGTGACAGAAAAGTGTTCATCCACTTATCTAGAAATCTCAATTTGAATCCTGATTATGTGACAGCTATCGATGGCCGTGAGTTGTTTTTTAGTCCGAATTCTGAGAAAATCTTACACGAGTGTTTTTATTTTTTATAAACTGAGTTTGATTTAATGAAAAGGAGAAAATGTCTGCCTATGTTCTGGTTAACAAGCTCTTAACAGGCCTAATGTGGACACACCCATCCATCTAAAATCATTGTGTGTGTGTTGTGTGTGTGTGTGTGTGTGTGTGTGTGTGTGTGTGTGTGTGTGTGTGTGTGAAATAGCTGACTTTGCATGGTTTGTAAAACACATCTGCTATATTCTGCTCATGTTTTTAGCTCGAGGTCAGAGTTGTGCTCAGATCAGCATGCTAGACTTGACCAGATGAGCATGTTGGATGAAAATCGCCAGTATGTTGATGCTCAGAGGCTTGGCACTGCTGGCTAATTCATGGTGTAGTGGACATGCACAGACGCACACACACTTGCCTGAGAAGAAATGAAGAGATTAATTGCTGTAAATGAACATCAGGAAATAACTAAATCATGATCAGCTTTGCGCTAATAATCATTTTATAGTACTGTACACAATACAGTAAATCTGTGGCAATTGTTTTTGATTAAAATCAGTTGATCGGTTTTGTAGAATTCCAGAATTTGTAGAATTTGTATTTTTTAATCCATTTTTCCCTTTAATCCAACAAATAAAGTGTTTAACCAGGGCTTTCCTCACACTGGACCTCTGATTCACAGATTCCAAGTCTCTCTCTCTTTCCATTTTTTCCCCATGGGCTTCCTTCTTCATGACTCATGCAGCTGACCACATGGTACACTCTGGCCTTTCAGCATACATTTACTTTCTGTCTATGGGAGAGAGGAATGGAAAAGAGAGAGGATACGAGTGTACAACTGTTAAAGGAATGAATGAGTGTAAATGTGTGTGTGTGTAAGAGAGAGAGAGAGAGAGAGAGAGAGAGAGAGAGAGAGAGAGAGTGGGAGGTTAAGAAAGGGTTTACACAAATGCTTGGAAAGAAAAAGTCTGCTCACTGTTTCCATACTCCCTCTCCAAGAGCCCCTACGGCTCTGAATGGCTCCTGAAGCAGCTGAGCATTTAGTATTGCATGGTCAGAGAAATGAAAGAGAGTTAGAGAGAGAGAGAGAGAGAGAGAGAGGGAAAATGTGATAAAAAGAAGAATAAGATAATTCTGCATTTTTCAAAAATCAGGAACTGTAATTTCCTTCATTCTTACATTCTTAGTTTCAGTTTATTTACAAATGGCAAAATCCTGACGATCCCATATACGGTAGAACACATTATACACCACTGCTGGGCTGAAATTTGTTAAAAATATTAGAATAAATATTGGTTTGTTTTATAATCATTAAGGGTGTTTATCTCTCCTTCTGATGTATAACATAACACATAATCAATGATCTAATGTGTGAAATTCAGAATGATGCACTACTTCTTACATTGGGACTGACATGACCAAAGGCCACACCTCCTTCATTGGGACTGACCTGTTGAAAGGCCACACCTAGAACGGAGAGAAACAGAGGCCACTTCACTTCCATTGGGCTGATGTGCAGAAAGTCCACACTTTCTTTACTGAGACTGAGAGGCACAGAAGTCACACCTTTTTGACTAGGATTGATATGCATGAACACCACACCTACTTCAGTAGAACTCACATGCCCAAAAGCCACACCTCCTTCAGACCACACCTCCTTCAGTAGAACTGACATGTCCAAAGGCCACACCTCCTTCAGTAGAAATGACATGCCCAAAGGCCACACCTCCTTTATTAGAACTGTCATGTCCAAAAGCCACACCTCCTTCAGACCACACCTCCTTCAGTAGAACTGACATGTCCAAAGGCCACACCTCCTTCAGTAGAAATGACATGCCCAAAGGCCACACCTCCTTTATTAGAACTGTCATGTCCAAAGGCCACACCTCCTTCAGTAGAACTGACATTCCCAAAGGCCACACCTACTTCAGTAGAACTGACATTCCCAAAGACCACACCTCCTTCAGATCACACCTTCTTTAGTAGAACTGACATGCCCAAAGGCCACACCTCCTTCAGGCCACACCTTCTTCAGTAGAACTGACATTCCCAAAGGCCACACCTACTTCAGTAGAACTGACATTCCCAAAGACCACACCTCCTTCAGTCCACACCTTCTTTAGTAGAACTGACATGCCCAAAGGCCACACCTACTTCAGTAGAAATGACATGCCCAAAGGCCACACCTCCTTCAGGCCACACCTTCTTCAGTAGAACTGACATGCCCAAAGGCCACACCTCCTTCAGTAGAACTGACATTCCCAAAGACCACACCTCCTTCAGTCCACACCTTCTTTAGTAGAACTGACATGCCCAAAGGCCACACCTCCTTCAGTAGAACTGACATGCCCAAAGGCCACACCTCCTTCAGGCCACACCTTCTTCAGTAGAACTGACATGTCCAAAGGCCACACCTTCATCAGGAAAACTGACATGCCCAAAGGCCACACCTCCTTCAGGCCACACCTTATTCAGTAGAACTGACATTCCCAAAGGCCACACCTCCTTCAGGCCACACCTTCTTCAGTAGAACTGACATTCCCAAAGACCACACCTCCTTCAGGCCACACCTTCTTCAGTAGAACTGATAAGACCAAATGCCACGACTCCTAAAAGGCACTGAAGCCAAACTGAGACAGACATACAGAGAAGCCATTTCTCCCTTACTGGGACTCACTACCAAAATCCACACCTTCTTCCCTGGGACTGACATGCCCACCTACATTACTCTAATCACAGGGGGAAGTAAACAGAGGGATTGTGACAGCAGAAGTCTAAGAGATGAGTAGCCCCTATTGTATTAACAGCTCATTTCATCAGCTGGGCCCGAGGGGCAGAGTGACGGTAGGAGTGGTGGAGCACTACAGAAGGATAGAAAAGTGGGAGAGATGATTAGCGTGATGAGATTAAAATGCATTTTTTTATCGAAATGTTTTATGAGTTCATATCCAAAGCTGATTTATTTTAAAACCATGTTGACACACACCTGTGGTGCTAAGTTAAGAGAGCGCTAACGGTATCCAGGGCCTCTGATTGTGCTAAGATTGAAAGTTTCCAGAATGAAGCCTGGCTGTCATGCGATTTCAGGACATCACAAATAACTCACGTTGAAGCTCACAGCTTTTACAAATAACAGATGGCATCACCCACGACCATGTAAAAATGGAAGTGCCAGAAAAAGTCGTCCAAGAGGAATGTTTAATCACAGCTGAACAGCTGTCTCGGTCTGCGCATTGGGGGACATTAGTGTAATTTGTATTGGATACATATGTGTGTGTGTGTGTGTGTGTGTGTGTGTGTATATATGTCTTCTAAATTACCCCAAAGATTAAAAAGATTCACCATATCAATGATTCTATTTGGTAACAACATGGATCCACTGATTATTAGTCTTTGTTTTGTCTATCCACCATTTACAAATCAAGTCCGAGTCCCTGTGAATGAGGTGTTACTATGGAAACGATAAGGTATCAGAATTAATATAAGCCTGTGGACATACAGTATCTCCATAACTGGAACCAGATTAAAAAGCACCTGATCAGAGACGATGAGGTGACGCAAATATTTCTGAAGCTGTCACTATGTGCGTAAATTCCGGCTATCACGAGAAGCCAACTGACTCCATCCCTGTCACTAAAAGTGCTCTAGGCCCTGACGTGATCCTTCTAGTCTGAACTTTGGTGACAGTGAGGAAGCAAAGACATATTGTATGTAAGAACTCGAGGGCACAGGAATTAACCATGCATTCCAGCGCATACACACAGAGCCTGCTCCATTTCCGCTATAAAGTAATGCTAACACAATCTGAGTCAGTTATTCTAGTACGTACGGTTAATTTTAAACTAAGGTATATGAGCCTGTGCTAGATAGATTGTAGCATAAGTCAAACTATTTAACCCAGACTGAGCCTACAGATTAGCTACTTGGACACCTATAGCATTAGGCTAACTGTCTTACATTCTCACATGTACTCAATTTTACCTCAAGTCAATTACACTCTGTAGGAAAATGTAGCAACCGTGATCCCGGTTGCTAAGTAGGATGGTTAATTTAACCACAATCATTTTAAAAAGCTATTTTTTTCAACTTATCAGATGCTGTTTAGCTGACAGGATATATAACTATCTAATATACAATGTATATATCAGGAAAACTACCATTATTTACTAGCAAATAATCAGTGTATATAACTAACTAACTAGCTAATTTGCAGCATACTGTATGTAACTAGCAAAATAGCATGAATATCTATATAGATTTATAGTTAGCTACTATGCAGCATTGAATATGCAGGATATATAACTAGCAAACTAGTATTACACGAATATCTATGTAATTATAAATATCTATGCAGCAGATTTTGGATTAGTTAATAGTTAAATAGCTAACTAGCATTATACACAGTATAAACAAGTGGTGTTAGCGCCCCAGTGTTACTACCAGGGTTAGTTTTGGATATATGAACTCTTCTGTTGTTTTTATGTACAGTAAGCCAAGTGGCTAAACATATGTATATGGCTAACATGGTATATGTAACCTGCTAATATGCAGTGTACATAACTAGCTAATTAGCATGAGATGTAAGCCAATATGAAGTATCTAGCTAATGTGTAATGTATGGATCCAGCTACCTTGGGTTGGGTTATCAGCTTGGGTTTGGATATAAAAGCTGAGATGTTAGCTTTTATTATTATTATTATTATTATTATTATTATTATTATTATTAAAGACTAAACTTTGATAAATGGAAACTAACATGGTATGACAGTTTAATTTCAGTGCATACCTAATCAGGACACATTTGTCAATGTGTACACGATTCATTAACCAGTCCTCTATTTGTGGTGTTGGACAAAGTGTCCCTGACCTCAGAATATCTATAGCTGAAGCCGAACTAAACAGGACAAGTGTTTCTGAGACATGCCTCAATAGGTCGGATATGCCGGATATGTATAGCTACTTGTACACTGCGTAATTGTGTAGACATAGAGCTGTGACAACTGGTTTGAACAAGAAGTAAAATAAATAAACGATCATTGAGCCTGTCCTCTTGTAGTAGATAAGCTAGCCATATTTGTCTAGGGATGCTTTATTAGATTGTTTTGCTGTTATTTGGGGTTTTGCCATGATGCGTGAAATCACAACGCCTGTGTCTGATCTGAGTTCTGAACCATGACCCACAATCAGTGCTTTGTGAAGTCTCTCCTATTTAAATTCTTTAAAAAACGTAAATTGAATATGTTTACTAAAATAAATATATCTTAAATATATCTTCTCATCTCTCTTTCTCAGCGGTGATTGGCCAGTGGCAGGTCGAGCCAAAAGAGCGACTCATCTCTTTGGTCCTGACCCACCTGCCTCTCCTTAAGCCTGGTAACGGTGAAGCGAAGAGCGAGTACATGCGGCTACTTCCCAAAATCCTCACGCACACGATCGAGTTTGGGCGGCACCTCGAGGAGAGCAGGCAGCTGCTCTCGTACGCGCTCATTCACCCGGCCACGTCTCTGGAGGACCGGGCCGATCTCGCTCTCTGGCTCAACCATCTGGAGGAACGGGCAGCCACTCGCACTGCTGGAGGAGGAGGTGGAGGAGGAGATTCACTGGAGAGAGTGCCTTCTTCTCATCACCTCTACGCCCAGCATCAGCGTTACGGCTCTGATGATCGCCTCAACGGCTGGCAGGGATCCAGAGACTCGGGCATTGCCACTTGGCACACGCAACAACAACAGCAGGGCTGTGAGAATGGGCATCTCCTTCTATATCCATCATCATCAGTCCCTTCTACCATCAATACAGTGGGCACAGGAAGTGGAAGCAACTCCAGTGAGTGGATTTATGTTTACTTTGGGTCTTCTGTACAGTAAGTATACAGTAATTGGATATAATCCACTGTTACATTAAGTCTGATTAGCATGTTTACCTTATTTACACTTGGTCTATAAGGTTTGAGTCTGATCAGTGTGTTTTTAGTCTTTAGGGTCTGATTAGTCTAATGATATTGGATTTGATCAGTATGTGTAAGATGATTTGAGGCTGTCAGTGTTTGTTACAGTGGAATCTGACTTGTCTTTAGTATGGGTCTGATCTATGGTTGACACGATGTCTGATCGGTGTGTCTGTCTGGTATGACAAGCATTTAAAATTTAGATCTGATTAGACTACTGACACTGAAGCTAATCTATAGGTATATTCTTACGTTGGGTGTAGTTGATTACATTTGAATGCTCTTTTAATGGCCCAACTCTCAGACCAACTGTACACTTAGAAGAGTGTTTGAGTCTGATCAGTGTGTCCAGATACATTGAGTCGGATAAGTGTACAGTTGATCTGACAAGTGTGTTTACACTGAGTTGTATTATTGTGCTAGTTTGATCGGTGTTACTGATGAGGCTGATCAGTGATGCAGATTTATTGTGTGTCCATATTGAGCTTGCTCAGTGCGTTACGATTATTGTGTTTCTACTGAGTGCAAGTGTGTTTGCTTTGAGACTGATGTGTGTTTATGTTGAGTCTGATCAGTGTGAGCATTTAGTCTGGTCAAGGTTGTGTCTGGTCGTTGTGGTTCCCTTGAGTGTTTTCCCAGAATTTGAGCGTCAGTGTTTCCATTGATTCTACAAATCAAAACGTTTGTACACTGAAGCTGATCAGGGTGTATATGCTTATAGAGTCTTATCAATATGTTCACTTATAAGTCTTCTAAGCATTTACTTTGATTCTGCTCAGCTTTTATGTTGTCTGATCCAGTGTGTGTGTTGGTGTGTGATCATTGTTTTGTGTATGGAGTCTGATCAGTGTTGTACTGTACATTGAGTCCGATGTGATTAACATCACTTTAGTATTGGTACGAAGGGTGTAGTGAGATATTTATGAGACAGATCATGGGGCATTTTAGGTCAATTAAAGAATTGATTGTTGGTTCCTGAGAGATTTGTTTGCTGAAGCACTGATTGTGGGTCATAGTTCAGATCTCAGATCAGACACGGGCTTTTTGCCACATGTGCCCACAGCAAACAAATAACATTACTTGTCATGCCTTATCACTTTTGCAATGATTCTAATACTCAGCTAGACCTAAAGTCTGATCAAACTGAGCACAAACCTGCCATTTTTATTTCTTTGCTTCTGGCCCTATGTAAACTCAGTCTGATAAACTCATATTAAAGAACAGACACAAATGAAACATGCTCAAATTTTCCTCTGTAGTCGATTAGCAGTAATAAGTTTCCATGTCTGAATTTTTAACACCTTCACCTGCGTTTGAGGTTGAACACAGTGTTCACTTCACATTTGGCTGACTCTGGAGAGGATGAACAACATACTGGCAGTGTGTGGCAGTGAAGTGGCTGTGACAAAGATATTAGGATTGAAAATATCTGTGGTTAGAGCGGGATATTTCCAGCGTAGAATGCGAGGCTCGTTTTTATTCCTGATGAAGGAGACAGCTGAAGATATAAATAAGGGCCCATTTAATGCTTGGCTCCACAAGATTCCCTTTATTTTAAACTGCTTGGAGTCTGAGCAGCACAAAAGCCTGTTTTTGTTTTTAACCTCCCGTCATTCTGTCACCGACCACAAACGTACACTTGTTAGAATTACAATCGGCTCGGCTTGTTTCCACTGGAATAACGTTTTCCTTTTTACAGAATGAGTTAAAAAATACTGTGCAAACAAAAAACTATTCTCTATAGAATAAAAGTCAAATAATAGGTTGAGATGAAAACATCTTTCAGCCCGTTGCCTGTCCATATCCCATAACCTGTTATATTAACAGTCAAAAGCATCATTTCAATTTTTAGCTTGGCATCTCGTCTCCTCCTTGCCACACCGAGACAAACACCGCTTCCACACCTCCCAGTCTGTAGTCCGTCCCCAGCTGAGCACCGCATGCCATTCCTTCCCTTCCCTTGTAAGGTAGGCTTTTGTGGGGTCTGTATTTAGGGGAAATGGCTAATATTTAGGGACTGGAGCATGTAATGTTAGCTGGGCACCTATTTTAAAACTGGTCCTGGAAAGCCTATACATAGGACAAACTGGTACTCTACTGCTTATAGGTTTTTCATCCTCTCCTGCCCCCTTCTGCCACCTGCCCTATACCCTTGCTCCCTATGAGCTCCAGTGAGCTGGATGCCTCAGACCAGACCTGAATAAGTCCCATCTTTTCAGAGAGGTTAAATCTTGTCTCTCACTGTATGATGTGTGTGTTTGTGTGTGTGTGTGTGCGCACAGTCCTGCAGTCTGCGGGTCAGCACAGTCCCCTGAAGCGCTCCGTCTCTCTCACTCCCCCGATGAGCGGTTCATCCACTCATCCTCTGGGACACGGCTGGCTCTCACAGGAGGACCTACGGGGAAGGGGGGCCCCTCTCACCCCTGACCATGCCCCTCTGTCTCCTCAGAGCAGCGTGGCGTCGTCAGGGAGCGGCGGCAGCGAACACCTAGAGGATGGCTCGGGCCTAGGCATGGCACTCCGGAGCTCTTTCAGTGAGGAGGGGAGCGGCATGAGGGGTGAGGGAACGGTCTCTGTGAACCGCCATAGGGGGTGTATTCACTTTATCCTTCATTGCACCCCATTCTTAAGCACATGAATTCACAAAAGCAGACCACTCTTTTGAGACATTAAAGTGTGCACTGCTGTACAGGATTGTCTTTTTAGTACAGGGTTTAGATACCAGTGAGTTGAGCAGGTGATCAGTGATTGGAGGTGTAAACGTTCTCCCACAGTTTTTATAGTTCCTTGTTCCTTTGACAGTTACCTAAACCCTAGCTGTGTGTTTTTTTCCCCACAGATGTTCCGGCATGGCTGAAGAGTCTTCGTCTGCACAAGTACGCCGGTCTGTTCTCCACTATGACCTACGAGGAGATGATGTCACTGACGGAGCAACAGCTGGAGGCACAGGTGAGCGACATGGGTGTGCATTTGGTTCACAGTAAAATAGAACATAATGACTAAATTTAAATGTGCAGTTTCGTTGCTTCCAGGAAAAGGAACTTTTTTGGTTTCATCGTTTGAATCCGAATTAAATGATCTTCTTAAAGCAATTTCAAGGAAAACCCAAAGCCTTCATATAATTGACTGAATGTAATATACTGAACAAAATTAGAAACGCAACACTTTTCTTTTTGCTCCCATTTTTCATGAGCTGAAAAGGTCACAGCTCATATTGTTCACAAATCTGCCTAAATCTGTGTTAATGAGCACTTCTCCTTTGCCGAGATACAATAATCCATCCACCTCACAGGTGTGGCATATCAAGATGCTGATTAGACAGCAATAATCATGCAGAAATTCTTTGATGTCAATGTTTTGGATCGAGTGGCCCATGGTGGTGTTGGGGTTATGGTATGGACAGGCGTAGGTTATGGACAACGAACACAGGTGTGTTTTATTGATGGCATTTTGAATGCACTGAGATACCGTGACGAGATCCCGAGGCCCATTGTTGTGCCATTCATCCACGACCATCACCTCATGTTGCAGCATGATAATGCACGGCCCCGTGTTGCAAGGATCTGTACACAATTCTTGAAAGCTGAAAACATCCCAATTCTTGCATGGCCAGCATGCTCCCCGGACATGTCACCCATTGAGCATGTTTGGGATGCTCTGGATTGGTGTACAGTATACGACAGCGTGTTCCAGTTCCTGTCAATATCCAGCAACTTCGCACAGCCATTGAAGAGGAGTGGACCAACATTCCACAGGCCACAATTAACAACCTGATCAATTCTATGCGAAGGAGAGGTGTTGCACTGTGTGAGGCAAATGGTGGTCACACCAGAAACTGACCGGTTTTGGACCCCCAGTGAAGTAAAACTGCACCTTTTATTGTGACCAGCCTGAGACACCTGTGAGGCGGATGGTTTGTCTCGGCAAAGGAGAAGAGCTTACTAACACAGATTTATGGACGGGATTAGTTTTACGTGGGGACGTGGAGTAATGCAGTTTTACCTCAGGACGTCTGTAATATTAATTGGCCAATTCGCACGGGACAAGACATCTCAGTAAAACTAGCAGAAGTGGGAGGGGTAACTCGCTTTACGCACCTCAGTAACCTCCTTGTTGTCATGTGTGTATGACGTTGCTTCCTGTTATCACGTGCGCAAACAGACAACATGGCACCTCTATGCTTGCAAAACGCGCCAAAAACTACTTTTAAACAGGAAATGACGGAATTTTGCCGTACATATTTACAGCGGGTCTATTCGGACGGGATTAGTATTACCTGAGGTCATTTTTCCGGACCTTTTTACAGAAGGTAAAAGTCGCCGTAATCTTTACTGACATTGTCCGTAATGATTACCGAGATGGCACATTCGGACAGGACTAAAATCACCGAGAAGCTCTGGTAATAATTACTTTACCCCCACGTCCCCACGTAAAACTAATCCCGTCCGAATAGGGCTTTAGACTGATTTGTGAACAATATTTGAGAGAAATACATAGACAAAAGTCTTAGATCTTTGAGTTCAGCTCATAAAAATGGGGGCAAAAACAGGCGCCATGTACTGTAGCCCGTCCCTCTTCCGCTACACAAGCGTCCAACATACTACACATACACAATTCACTTTCTGGTTGAATACAAATACATTATCCAGGTACCTGAAGTGCACTTCGTCTTGTTGGAATATTCAGTGTGAAGATTCCACAAAATGCCATATAGTCCATGTGTATGCCATATCGTACAGTACATACCTTTAGTGTTTCCTATAAACCTGGAATTTGCCAGAGCTGCTGTTATATAATATTAACCGACACCTTCTGACCAATCAGAATTGATTGTATATATTATCCTATATATTAGCATATATTTACAGTGATTTGAAATATCGACACTACAATCTTTTACACAGAGCGTTACTAAAGGAGCGCGACACAAGATCATCATCAGCATCCAGAAACTGAGAGAGAGACAGAACATGCTCCGCTGTCTGGAAAAGGTTCATCTTCTCTTATTTTCTTCCTCTCATTCCTTGACTTTTTATACTATTTCTGTATAAAAAGCGATTAGATGTTTGTCAGCTTCTGATTTATTAATCAGAGGTCCTAAATAAATTCATTTAAGTGTGTCTCAGATTGTCTTATTCTTATCTAACTGCTACTAATACTATTCCTGCTGCTGTTTTTATTTATTTTTAATAGCAATTGGCTAATATGCGCCTCTTCTAAGACATGATTGACTTGTGGTGGTGTGATGGACCGAGAGTATGCCATCCCTCTAAGCTTGTCAAAATAGAGATATTATTATGAATTGGGATCAAATTCAGACACAGAAATCCGACGGATCTCTGATGGTCAAGCTGCATACAGCAGTAAAGCTGTTCGAGCCGGGTCAAGCCCCATAGGTGAAAACATGCATGTATTTTCAGGAGAAATTCATCACCACATGTCATCTTGCACCTTATTTACAAAGCAGAAATATCCCGACACCTGACCGAGGCTCATCTACAATTTATGGACGTGTCAAAAATAAATAATGCAGCTGGCTGTGACCTTGAATACCAATTATACTCGGATCTGAAAATTTGTCTTTTGCTCACATTCTTTCCTTCACCTTGTATGTATCAGCCTCGAAAACCGTCACTTCTCTTTACTGATCCCTCTCACTTAATTTCATCTTTTTGCTTTACTTTTTTTTTCTTTATCTCTAGTCATCTCATGTTCTCACCTCTCTCTCACTTTCTCTCCCTCTCCATTGCTCTCTCTCTCTCTCTCTCTCTCTCTCTCTCTCAGGATGTGTTGGAAGGCGGGAATCTGCGTTCTCCTTTGCAAGAGCTCCATTATATCATCGGGACGCCAATTAAAGCGTTTAACAGTGCGGCCGAGTCTCCGCAACGCCCCCTACTGAGCGCTGAGGGAAAGAGCGCAGCCACTGGAGTGTGTGTGAGCGGAGGGGAAGCCGAGAGCAGCACCACACTCATAGCAGAGGGGGACATTCCGGCTCAGTTCACACGCGTCATGGGCAAAGGTACACATAAACAAACATGTTTGTCTTACTACCCTTGTGAGGACTACCATTTATGATGTGCTACACTTCAGTCTATGCCTTACTAAACAAATTGAACTAAACAAATTAAACTGAACTAAACAAATTTGTGGGGATAATTTCCTCACAATTTTCACATTTTTATTGTATCGTTTAATTTTGTTTGTCAGTCAATTCTCAAGGTTGTTTTGTGCTGCATGTAAATTCGTACATATAAGGGACATTATTGTGGCAAAACCTCAGTAATCATATCATTTCGTTATTTATTTATTTATTTTAATAAAAGCTGCAGTTTTCAACTCACTCATTTTCTACCGCTTATCCGAACTATCTCGGGTCACGGGGAGCCTGTGCCAACCCATCGCAGGGCACACCGGGGGGTTTAGAGTTGGGTGTGCATTGTTTTACAAAAAGTACTACAGATATTATATAGTAGTACAATGACAATATCTCACACTTTTTCTCACTGTGTGTGTGTGTGTGGTTATTTATTTTTATGAGGACCTCTTGTACCTACAATGGGAATATTTGACAACTTTGAGCTGTGGGGACACGGTGGCTTAGTGGTTAGCACGTTCGCCTCACACCTCCAGGGTCGGAGTTCGATTCCCGCCTCCACCTTGTGTGTGTGGAGTTTGCATGTTCTCCCCGTGCCTCGGGGGTTTCCTCCGGGTACTCTGGTTTCCTCCGTAAGGAGGAATGCATGGTAGGTTGATTGGCATCTCTGGAAAATTGTCCGTAGTGTGTGATTGCGTGAGTGAATGAGAGTGTGTGTGTGTGCCCTGCGATGGGTTGGCACTCCGTCCAGGGTGTATCCTGCCTTGATGCCCGATGAATGAATGAACATTAAAATCATTAGCCCCATATACTTATATAAATATGTACTGCATATGGGCACACAATCAGATAAAAACATACTCTCACAAACATTTATGCACAGTAGGTCCATAATGTGGGGAAAATGTTATTCGATCCCCTGCTGATTTTGTACGTTTGCCCACTGACAAAGAAATGATCAGTCTATAATTTAATTGGTAGGTTTATTTTAACAGTGAGAGACAATACATTTGACCCCTTCGCAAAAACCTTGTTGTCAATCACACACAGAGGTCAGACGTTTCTTGTAGTTAGCCACCAAGTGTGCACACATCTCAGGACGGATTTTGTCCCACTCTTCAGTTTTGAGGCAGATGTTTGGCAACTCAAATCTTCAGCTCCCTCCACAGATTTTCTATGGGATTAAGGTCTGGAGACTGGCTAGGCAACTCCAGGACCTTTATTTGCTTCTACTTGAGCCACTCCTTTGTTGCCTTGGCCGTGTGTTTTGGGTCATTGTCATGCTGAAATACCCATCCAACACTCATTTTCAATGCCCTGGCTGAGGGAAGGAGGTTCTCACCCAAGATTTGATGGTAAATGGCCCCATCCATCATCCCTTCGATGCAGTAAAGTCCTGTCCCCTTAGCAGAAAAACCCCCTCAAAGAATAATGTTTCCACCTCCATGTTTGATGGTGGGGATGGTGTTCTTGGGGTCACAGGCAGCATTACTCCTCCTCCAAGCATTGCGAGTTGAGTTAATACCAAAGAGCTTGATTTTGGTCTCATCTGACCACAATACTTTCACCCAGTTCTCCTCTGAGTCATTCAGATATTCATTGGCAAACTTTAGGCCAAGGATCTTTCGAGCGCTGCGGGATTTCAGTTCTTCCTCAGAGTAGTGTTACAAATTGTTGTCTTGGTGACTTTGATCCCAGCTGCCTTGAGCTCATTGACAAGATCCTCCCGTGTAGTTCTGGGCTGATTCCTCACCATCTTCTGATCATTAAAACCCCACGAGGTGAGCCCCAGACCGGGGGAGATTGACAGCTATTTTGTTTTTCTTCCATTTGTGAATAATCACACCAACTGTTGTCACCTTCTTACCAAGCTGCTTGGCGATGGTCTTGTAGTCCATTCTAGCCTTGTATAGGTCTACAGTCTTGTCCCTGACATCCATGGACAGCTCTTTGGTCTTGGCCATGGTGGAGAGTTTAGAATCTGATTGATTGATTGATTGATTGCTTCTGTGGACAGGTGTCTTTTATTAAGGTAACTACAGTAGTAACCTCAACTCATTAACTATATAAAAGACACCTAGGAGCCAGACATTTGACCTACGACAGGTACATGTGTGTGTGTGTGTGTGTATATATATATATGTAATAGAGACAGACCTACGACAGGTACAGTAACAGTCAAACGCAGCTCCTTTGTGTGTAGTTTAAATAGATCATCATTCAGTTTGTAAGTGAGCAAACAGACACCACTCATAACCTACATGTATAACTCTGTGTGTGTATGTATGTGTGTGTGTGTGTGTGTGTGTGTGTGTGTGTGTTATGAAGGTTGAGGTTATGAGGTTATGATGATCATAACCTACATGTATAACTGTATGTGTGTGTTATGAAGGTTGAGGTTATGAGGTTATGATGATCATAACCTACATGTATAACTGTATGTGTGTGTTATGAAGGTTGAGGTTATGAGGTTATGATGATCCTAACCTACATGTATAACTGTGTGTGTGTGTGTGTGTGTGTGTGTTATGAAGGTTGAGGTTATGAGGTTATGATGATCCTAACCTACATGTATAACTCTGTGTGTGTGTGTGTGTGTGTGTGTGTGTGTTATGAAGGTTGAGGTTATGAGGTTATGATGATCCTAACCTACATGTATAACTCTGTGTGTGTGTGTGTGTGTGTGTGTGTGTGTGTGTGTTATGAAGGTTGAGGTTATGAGGTTATGATGATCCTAACCTACATGTATAACTCTGTGTGTGTGTGTGTGTGTGTGTGTGTGTGTGTGTTATGAAGGTTGAGGTTATGATCATAACCTACATGTATAACTCTGTGTGTGTGTGTGTGTGTGTGTGTTATGAAGGTTGAGGTTATGATGATCCTAACCTACATGTATAACTGTGTGTGTGTGTGTGTGTGTTATGAAGGTTGAGGTTATGATGATCATAACCTACATGTATAACTCTGTGTGTGTGTGTGTGTGTGTGTGTGTGTTATGAAGGTTGAGGTTATGATGATCCTAACCTACATGTATAACTCTGTGTGTGTGTGTGTGTCAGTGTGCACACAGTTGCTGGTGTCCCGGCCGGATGAGGAGAACATCAGCTCATATCTTCAGCTCATTAATAAGTGTGAACTCCATGAGGTGAGGATTATTAACGGTATAAAGTAAATGACTAAAAAATAGTGTTTAAAATTTATTATATATGATATTTAACATTGTTATTTCAAAACAAATGAATGGACTTACAGTGAATAAACTTTCGGCTTTTCGGGGTTATCACCTTTGTGGCTCTTGTCCACTTTTGTCTCTCAGGCGTTCACAGAAACACAGAAAAAGAGGCTGTCGTCATGGAGGCAACAGGTGCAGAAGCTAGTACGCTCGTTTCCACGGAAACCTCTCCTGGACATGACTGGATACCGTCAGCAGAGGAGGTAATATAATGTGCACAGTTCGCTTTGACCAAGTGATCCAAAGTATTCACCCCCTCTCTTTGTCTCTATATCAGAAGTCTGCTTTATAACGAGTTTTAACTGTGTGCTTGTGGATACGGTGCACATGAGCAGGGAATAAGCTGGGGTAACACTTACAACACGTAGGATGATGGTGCTTGCCCCTTCCATTAAGCAGTTATCAGAAACCTCTGAGAAAATCATTCATCATTATGTGAGGACTTTTGTAACTCCTGTCCAGATTTTGGTAAAACATCTACACAGCTTCAGCTTGTGTTTTATTAGATTTCTATCATCACGATCTTCAGACTCTGCTCGATGTTTAATGTAAAGCCCAAAGCATTCAGTATAATTCAAACAAACACTTTTAACGATTTACACTATGTTCCTTTAAATGCTAAACGGTGCTCTGTCGTAGTGTGGAAACTCCGACACAAACGTTTGAAATATGAAATGGTAATCGAACTCCTCCTCTTCACCACTGCAGGTCCTAACACGAGCATGCAGTTCCCACAAGATTCCTCAGCTTTATCATGATGTCATAGCAGTGGCATGTCATGTTAACCTGTGTGTGTGTGTGTGTGTGTGTTGCAGCAGTCGAGGTTTTGGTCAGTCCAACTCCCTTCCCAGTGCTGTGTGTGTGGGCAGCAGTGTGTGTTCCCGGAGGAACCTGCGGCAGTTTCCGGTGCCATCTCGGAGTCTTCCTGCACCCCGGCTCGGCCTGCTGGGCACCACCGGACTGCTCACACACACACACACACCACGTAGTTCCAACAACACACCCACCAACCTGAAGCAAGGCAGACAGGTAACACACACACACACACACACACACACCACAGCTCTTGATTTGCCAAATTCTCAAGTTTAACTGCCATCTCAGTGCACTTTACTATTAATTGCTGACCTACACCAGAATATGTAGTCAGTCAGATTTAAGATAAATGGTTAGAAAAAAACAATTATACCGTCAGCAAGTGTGTGTAGTGTAGCAGGTTGTAAGCATTTCCTTTCTCCTCGCATGAATGTAAAGCTGGGAGGAAACAGAATGATGTGATCAAAGCACTTTCCATAATTTTGCTTGGTTTTCTGGAAGTAGAATAGAGCCAGAAGTCCACATAGGGTTTAATGTGCTAGAGTTTGTTCTAGTCTTGCTCACAGATTAACGTTAACGGATTAATGGTAATTACATCGCTTACCGCAAACTGAGTAATTAAGTGCTAATGGGAAACTGGAGAAACTTCAAAGCATGCGAGAGAATAGAACTGGTCCAACGAATCCTTTAAGTTAATCGTTTGGATTTTTGACGCTTTACAGCTTCGTACGTCATTTGCATAGAATTAAGAAAATCTTAATTTAAATGTTGCTTGTCCTCTGTCGCGTCGTCACTCGATTGTGTGAATGTGAAGTGTCAGACGTCTGATCAACGGTGATCAGATCACTGAAAACTTGGGCTTTGTGTGATCAGGTACATAAATTAGCAGCGTATTGTTTCAGATGTTTTGTTTTTTTTACTGGAACTTCTGATGATGTGCTGCATTCCACAAATGCCACATTGGTGCTGAAATGGAAGTTTTTGTATTGTTGATTCATGTAAAGGAATTATTATGAAAGCGCAGCGTCTGTTAGCTTGTCTTTCCAGTGCGTGTGTGTGTGTGTGTGTGTGTGTGTGTGTGTGTGTGCGCGCCACTGAAACATTTTCCTACGTTGTACAATGGGAGGAAGTTCCAACCGATTCAGGTCTGTGGGTTAGGGGTGTGCGTGTGTATGAGGATGAGTCATAGAGAGGAAGAAAAACGAATGGGAGGCAGCATGGTGAAGGGGAGAGGAGGAGAAAAAGGAGGAGAGAGAGAGGGAGAGAGGCAGTGAGAACAGTGCATAGGCATTTCCTGTTTTTCGCTGCCTCCCTGTACCAGAGGGCCGAGAAAGGGAAAGAGACTGAGTGAGAGAGAGCGAGAGAGAACTGTGACAGTGAGAGAGAGAGAAATGAGAGACAGATAAAAGAAAGACAAACAGAATAATCAGGAGTGTTTTTTTGGCTCAATATGACGACGTGTTCCCGTATCAGCTGTTGTCGTAATGTATCATACAGTGTTGTTTCCTCTCAGTGGAGGTTTTGACTCGTACTGCACTATTTTCTTTGTATAAAAAAAAAACAAAACAGAAAAACAAACAAACAAAAAAAAACCTGTGGTTCAATCCTCCTACCCAAAAAATCGGTTTCTTAGAACCATTTCCCAAAATGGGTCGATATGGAGAGCGAAGAACCTTTGCTATTAAAACGGATCTATAATTGAAAGAAGGTGAAAATCGATGTAATAAAAATGCTTCCCTAAAGAATCATCTCACTTTGATTCAAAAAATACTGTAGGATTTATTTATTTATTTATTTATTTTTTACTGAAACCTTCATAATGGTTGTATATAAAGAACTGAAACATTTGGGGTTCCATACACACACAATGCAAGGTGACGGAACCGTTTTAGGTTCTATATAAAACTGTTCTTTGTGTTGTACGTGCTCTCGTTCCTGAGGCAACTATGTACAGTAAAGAGGTGGAATGGAGACAGCAAGATATTATGCTCATTGTGTGTGTGTGTGTGTGTGTGTGTGTGTGTGTGTGTGTTGTTCAGGGTCTATGGTTTGCTAATCCAGGCGGCAGTAACAGCATGCCCAGTCGCACCCACAGTTCAGTGCAGAGGACACGCTCGCTACCTGTCCACACCAACCCGCACACCATGGCCATGTTCCAGCAGGCAGGTAAGAGAGAATCTCTCACACACACACACACACACACACACACACATTCCTGTCTTCTACACACTCCACACTTAACCTGGCTTACAGAAATTTTCCATTTACCCTCGTTTGGTGTCGAGGTTTGATTTGTTTAGTCTTTTTTTAAGGCTCTAAGGGAAAACGTTATACGATCCTAACCAGGTGATGAAAATGAGACAGGTCTTATATATAATAATCAAATCGCATCAACCTTAAAATCAAACCATTTGAATAAAACGCTGCATGACTCTCTGTAGTCTACTTAAACATCCCTGAGTCTCTGCATGTGGGGTCTCAGATTAGCTGGAAATACCGAACGTGTTTTAATTCGACGAGTTCATTTGGAGATGGAACTGCTGATGCAGGATTTTCTTTCTTGACTTTGGATATGGATATGTGGAGAGAACGGTTTTGTCAGAACAGAATTGTAATGTCATTTTGCTGTGTCGCGGGTTTTGTGTTGCTTTGGCGTCCTAAACGAATGCTGTACTGAGTGAATAAAAAAGGGACAGTAAACTAGCTTGGTCTCGGTGTGGAGGAATCCTGCCGAGGTCTTCTATAGAGCTTATTCACAAATGAGCTTCATGAGTGAACGTGTTCTGTGGTCATGTGAGGTGAGTGTGTGTGTGTGTGTGTGAGAGAGAGAGAGAAAAAGAGAGAGAGAGAGAGCGAGCTTTAGGAGAAGAGTGTTCCACTAACACACATTCCATAGAGACAGTTGCACTCTCGCCGGTTTCTGGCAGAGCAAAAAACCTTACATCAGCGTGTCAACACTCACTTCCTGTAGATTGTCCTTCATAAAAAGTGGACGATCCTGCAGTGTAGACAGAAGAGGAACCTTGTGTGTGTGTGTGTGTGTGTGTGTGTGTGCAGGAGAAGTAGAAGGAAAAGGGCAGCTCGTACAATGACACCCTTTGTACGCTGTGTTTCTTAGCCCTAGCCCGGTTACTGTTCTCTCTCTCTCTCTCGTCCGTCTCCTTTTCCTCTCTCATTGTCTCCTTTCTAGTTTTCCTCTGCTTCTGTTGCTTGTCTTTTTTCCAGACCCTTTTTTTTATACTTCCAACTACTTTCTCTCTCCTCCCCCCTCCTTGCCTTTTTTTCATCTTTCTCCCTTCTTTCATGTCCAAAACAAGGAGCAGAAAGTGACGGTGAAACTGACTGCCTGTCTTACAAGATCGGGATACGTGGTTAAACTGCGTAACGGTGTGTGTTTGTGTGTGTGTGTGCAAGTGTGTAGAGAAGACAGAGGATTTAGTACCTAAAAATAGCACATGGAGTATTGCACTCCATCCATCAGTCCCTGCCTGACTCAGCTGTGTGACCCTGTGAGGGATTTGTGAGACCCCGGCACTGCTGACTCAGCGTAAGCCTGAGTGTTTAACACTGACATGATGACGCGCTGTATACTCTTACTGCGGCTCTCATATGGCACAGGGCAAACGCTCCACACTGCTAAACCTCAGGAGAACGGTCTATTTGAAATGAGAACTAAAAGGTAATATTAATAGTTAACATGTTAATAGTACGTGTTAATATGTTTTCATATATTTATAATCCACTCTGGCCTCTAACATAGAAAAGGCTTTTAAGCTTTACTCCATCAGGATTGTTTATAACGTTTGTGTATCGATTATCGCTGTAAGGAAGATCGATTTAATTAAAGCATAAAACAATCTTTTCTGAAAGCATTGCTCTGAACGCCTGAGTTGAACCAAGACGTTTGCCAATACTTTTAGGAAACGTCCAATCAGATTTAAAAGTAGCTGCTTTTTCTACTTGCGTGTTCCTTTGCTAACTTGCGTGTGCCACGTGGTGTTTGTGGTGGTTTTCTGATCCTTCCATCCTGTTTGTGTTTGGTCGCAGATCTGCAGGTTCCTGTGACGGAGCCAGACATCAATAATCGATTGGAGTCCCTCTGCCGCAGTATGACTGAACATGCGCTAGAAGGTAAATCAATTCCTGTTTATACACTTCAGTGTTCTTTTTTCTCCAAAGTTTCAAAAATCACGCAGTTGCCCAGGAACCCAGGTTGATGATGTATGTTTTGAAGTATGCTGACAAACAAAGTCTATTTGTTTTTGCTGGTGCGGGTTTCTGATGCTGTGTGACGCTGGTAGGATGTAACAGAGCTGATCGATTGTAGTGCACTGTCACAAAGGCGGTTTATCAGAAGTCCTGAGATGTTGTACGGAAGAAGCCTTGAGAGGAACCGGACTCTTGGGTGACAGCGGATGGTGGCATTCTCAATCATCTTACAAACGTCTTTCCTTTCATTATTAACTCCTTGTCATGTTACACTATAACATGATACACGCTAAAGGACAGAGGTGCATTCGACTTAACCTGAAATCGGGAAGTCGGAGCACGGAATTACGTCATTTTAGATTTCCCTGTACTCGGGTGGGGTGACACGGACACCTTCATGGTCATCATGAAGATTTTCATGGTCAGTGGTTACAAGCTGTAGTCTAGTTTCTTACTCAGTACTCCAGCTCTTAATTTTATTCCTTATTAAACGCTGTTCTTTTGGACAGGACTGATGTTTTTTAAATCTGTGTGCTTGTTCATGGGTCCTGACACAAACCTTTAATCGTTAACTACGTCGGTGAACAATCGAGAGATCGACTTCACACACCAAACATAGTCCTAAGCAACGGAATCAATTTGCGATAAGTGGAGAGCGATTTTGACCACTCTTAGTGGCTTTAAAGCACTGCAGAACGAGAATTTCCTACTGTGCCTTTAAGGCAGCGCTCCTGTAAGCAGTGGAAACACTGGAATGGTACATTTTGTGCTTTGGCTTCAAATGCTAAGAGTTTGGAATGTGAACAAACATGGTTTGAGGTAGCGGTGAAGACTGGCCCGTTATGCTGTAAAGCGCTCGCAGAAAGTGTTCTTTATCGGCAAAACGTCTGAAACGACATCCTCCTTAATTAGGTCAAACACTGCCGCCGTGCTTCCACCGTCGGTCCCGAGCTGCAGAGGAAAATTACACTGTAGCTTTTGGACGGGGCAAGAATGTACTTTTCCGTCTCTGAAAGTTTTCAAGCGAAGCTCATCAGTTACTCCTTTGCCGACGTAACCCGAGCTGAAAGCGGCACCCACAACAAAACGTAGCAAATCCGTCAGACTGCAGAATAACCCCACTGCTCTGGGTGTGACTTTAGGCTGGGGGGAAAAAAAGGTGACCGTTCCCATATAAAGCGGAGGAGTTTTCCCTTCACATAACGAGGGTGTGTGTGTTTTTTAGGATCAGGGCTGAGACAGAGACCCTCAGTGGCCGGACAAGTGCGGCTTTGTGTGTTTGGAGCACAGTAAGGCACTGCGGTGAGCTCAGGAATGCCCAAGCCGCTGCCCACAGAGCTGGCTGTGTTCCTGGACCACTCTCAGCCAAAACGTACCCCCATCCCCCTTGGAGTATTTCCCCACTACACTTTCTACTAATCATTATAATTTATTTTATGTGCTACCTTGGGATTTTTTTTGTTGATGGATATTAGACATATTCCTATGTGCTCTCTCCCTCCCTGTAAGTTATTGTTGTTATTATTAGGCATACGTTCTAGACCAATAGATTTGTCTGATACTGTCAGGCACAGTGACAACACTCCGTCACTGATACTGACAAGCACCAAGGCCACGCCTCCTTCGCTAGGACTTAGAGGCAGAGAGTTATTCTGAATTAAACAGTGTTATAATGAATGCCTGACTCGTGCATGTTCTCCATCGTGTCTTTGTAGATGGTGTCGATCGGACGTCCACTATCTGAAGGAGAGTACAAAAAGGAGGTGGAGCTATACATGAATTGAAGAGATGGTGGAGAGGAGGGCCATCTGTGCGGCATACACCCGCTTTGTCCTTAAACTCCGCCCACTTTCTCATCTAACCAACTCAGTCAATGGTAATGGAAGTAATGGCTGGTGGGTGCGGCTTACATGCTACCATTCACCTTCTTCTGAAAGCCTTCTGCAACTGACCAGCTCCCATCATCATCATCATCATCATCATAATCATCAGCAGCAGCAGCGTCATCACACCATGACTACTTTTTCTTTTACATTTAGCCATCGGATATTTTTGGGAGATACAAAGAGGAAAAAACTTTAACCGTGATCAGAGGTACTGTATTGTGCTGAGGTTTGGTGAATGTGGAGAAGAGAACGGAGGACAGGAGAGATCCACAAGACTTGAGGACTGTGAAGCTGCCTCGCTGCCCACAGAAACCAAAAAAAAAAAAACAGCTGGTAATCAACATACACACACTAAAAGCCAGGAGTTGATCGTAATCTGCGTGGACTCACCAAACCGATTCGTTTACACACATCTATCAGTTATCATCTCCAACAGCAGCATGAGTTTACAAGTTTTTTGTGTGTTTCCTAGCTTCATTTGGGAATTATTTCCCAGCTGTTGTGTGAAAATTTGAGCAGCAGTGGTCAGAGAGGAGAACAGGAAGGTGCAAGAGACAGAATGAAAGACGGTACAAAAGGGAAAAGGGAAGTGATGTAAGCATGTGGAGGATGTGAGGTAGAACGAGGGCATCAAGGGAAGTGGTTGAAGGCATGTAGTAATTCTGGCTGAGGTAGATGTGTTTGTTCGGGATGGAAAGAGATACTTGGCAAGATTTCCAGCTTAAAATCTTGATAGAAGTCACTGATTTTGATTTGTTTTGTATTCGAATGTCTTCGGAAAAGCTTAAGGAAGTGAGAAGCATGGAAAGAGGCTAAACTGGACCACTGCTCGTCTGGGGCCGTATTTATATTCTTAGCTATATGCTTTGATATGGATTGTAAATAAATAGAAAAATGTACATTTGTTTTGCGTAACACTATCCGCATGCTGGAGTGACATGGGAAACTTTTACTTAATTATGTAGCTCCACCTAGTGGCCAACTCATGTAATGGGCAGTCATGTGCCTTCACATGGACATTCAGGCATCCATCAGAAAACAAGGGTTGATGGTTTGTTGGCGGTGACTTCAGATTGTTTTGCCCATGTGACAAGAAACACAAACAGCTAATTAACAGTTGAGTGAACAAAGTTAGACTGATAGCACAGTTATGTCAAGCATGTCATCCCTGGCTATATGTTACAGCTAACCTTTATTTATGCACCAATCTGTCAGTAATTTCTCAGTGTTTAAACTGACACAGATTGCAATTCATTGACAGAAAGACGCACCGTATAAAGACTTGAAGATAACAATTATTGATGCCTCTTAAAAGAACAGATTCGAAGTGCTCTGGCATTTGAGAAGTTTCAGTAACAAAATGCTAAAATGGCTTTAGCTTTTTGTTTTAGTTAGTGCTACAAGGAAATTAACTGTTCTGTTTATTCCACCCAGCATTGTCTTAAGGTCAGATAGTGTATTAGCAGATCACATTTGTAGGTTTATAGTGTTGAATAAGCTTTTCGGTTTAACTTTATGAATCTGGGCCTCGTTGTGATTTTCACTTCGAGTAGCTGTTTGATTTTGAACATTGATTAGAAATCTATAAATGTTGCTGATTTTCGGGGCAATTTCATGCCCTTACAGTGAGGGTTTGTAGAGTTTTGTAGGTTTTTCTTTCTTCTCTTATATAAGATCTTGTTTGTCATTGCACTCGGTGCTGTGAAACGCTGAACTATCGAAAGCAAACACTCTTATGTGCAATAGATTGGGCAAAATGTGCTGAAGCACACAAAGTAGATCATGAACTAGGGGTGTTCACTGGGGCTGGGATCCCTTGGAAAGAAAGAAAAAAGTTGTAGGTAGTAGGAGGTTTATATCTATCTATATATAGATATCATTCGGGCGAAGACGGGCAGATATGAATCTTGTGAGACAAAGAATGTTTAACATGGGAATGTGCTAATGTGGCAGTTTACTGCATTCATCTTTAGTAAGTGTTTTATCCTGTTCAGGGTCACTGTGGCTGAAATATCATCAACTAGGTTTGTTAGACATTGAGGCGTACAGGTGTAATGAAAAGTACCTGTCAGAGTTGGCAGGATTTAGATTGTTTGAGTCCCATGAACTCCCCTATCATGAATCACAGTGTGTGTATGTTTTTAGCTCTTCACTGCCAACAAAACACCACAATAACAGCACCTCAAGCTAGATAATGTCCAAAGATGCTATCACATTTTAGCAAAGTGAGAAAAAGAAATAGTCCAAAACCGTCTCTGCTGATCAAAAGTGGCCTTTTCTCAATGTCAAGACCTGTAAAAAGGGACTGGAAATTACTTCATAAACACATGACAGTCAGAAAAGAATAACTGTAACAGCGAGTGACACAGTTTTCTAGCTAACTCGTTAAACCTGAATAGTGTTTGCTTTGCTAACTACAGAACACAAAGCCTTAACGTTTCATTGCTAATTCATTACCAATCGATCTAAACTATCTTCTGAGTTTTAATGAACCCTTCATTCTAACCAGATAATGTTTAATTAGATACCTAGTCGTTTTGCTGTGTTTAGTTTATGCTATGCTAGTCAGAAAAAAAACCGTCTCTGTAGCTTGTGGCTAATTAGCTAAGCTAGCTAAGTTAGCTAACTAATTGTTTATTAGCTAGCGCTGTTTATTTTTCGTTGGAAACTTCTCACAGCTCTCCTCTGGGATTTGTGGATCAGAAACAAGGAGCAGTTTTTTGTTGTTGTTGTTGTTGTTGTTGTTTTCTGCGTATATTTTGTTCCATAGAGTCGTCGATCTCAGCTCGCTCTTTGCTAGCAAGCTACAATCCACCTGTTTATAAGTGATTCTTCATTCTAGGTCTGAGAAAGCACACACACATCCTCTCATATCATGTAAGATAACGTAAACTCTGACGTATTAAATCATTTAAAAATGAAAACGTCCATTAAAACTTACAGCACCTGAGAAACGTCTCTAGAGACTTTGTACTAAAAAAACAAGCACAGAATGATGCGTCCTATGCTGCGTTCCCTAAGAATGACACTCTTATTGTGAGTTGAGTAAGACGGAGCAGAGCATGGCCTTGTTTACTTTTCCTTACACTTACACACGGTTAAATTTACATAAAGTAAGTAAGTAAGTAAGTAAGTAAGTAAATAAATAAACTCCCCAGAGAATGACTTGTGTACTCGTTACTTGTGTACAATACCGGCGCTTTAAAAGTGTGACGCGTTCAAGGGCACCCTTAATTCTCTATACTGTTACTGTTCTGAACAACAAGGCGTCCTAATTTTTTTTTTCTCTACTTTTGACGAGGAAAATAGTTGTACAGAAGCATGCAATTAGGGCTTCGTGTGGTGCATTTGTATCACAGCCACTCAACACTGCCATTTGAACGAACTTTATTAGTAAAACTCAAAAGATTATTATTTATTCTTTCTTTTTTTTTTTCTATTATTGTCGCAGATGTTATTGTATTCATTAGATGTATTATTTAAGATACCGTATGTATTAACTTGCTATGGCTGGTAACCATAAGTACATCTCATGTTATTTTTGTCCTTTATCTAAAATGACTGTATTTTATAGTCTTTGTTTGATTTTTGTTCTTAATTCACTGATTTGTTTCTTCTTGCTCGCTCTGGGATCCCCGGTGGCCTGTCGCATGCTGTACAGTGCTGTGTTTGGACATTATTATTATTATTATTATTATTATTACTATTATTATTATTATTAACACGTTATTATATAGATGATAAACACAAAGCTGAATTATTATTTTTTTAGATGGGTTTTGCAGTCGTGTGGCAGCGCGCGTGTGCACACTGAGGTGTAGGTGTGTGTGTGTGTGTGTGTGTGTGTGCGCGTGCGTGAAATAATGTCTGGTTGTGTTTAAACCTATGTTTTGCCAAATCTGAGCTGTCGGTAACATATATTCGCTGTGTCTACATTGAAAACGCGTAAATATATATTTATATCATCAACCTGCGTGTTTTTTTTTTTTATTATTGTTTTTTTTTTTGTTTGTTTTTTTTTACTATCATCACTTTTGCTTCAGCCTACAAACATCACTTTATGTAAGGACCCGAGTGTTAAATTGTCATCATAATTACAAACAAACAAGTAATAATCTCAGAGCAACAGACGCACGAGACATTCAAGATCACCTGCTTAGTACCGAGTGCGCGTGCGCCCAATGAGCGCGAGCGCAGGTGTAACTAATCAACAGGTGTTTTTTTTTGTGTTCATTCGTTACTGCACACGACTGCAACCAAAAGGTCAACGAGAAAGATATTCCAAAGTGTTTAATTTCTTTTTTTTAATATATATACCGGCTCTGTTCATACATCAATTATCTTTCTTTCTTTCTTTCTTTCTTTTAAAGGAAAAAAAAACAACTCTTGCATCTATACTGTATCCTGTACCGCTTTACTGTGTCCTTTAATTATCTTCAAGAGCCGATGTCCTGTATTGACTGCAGGCTTACACACACACACATATATATATATATATATATAAATATATATTATATACATATATTTTAAAAGACCATCATATGTTTTAAAAAAAAAATAAATAAATTAATAAAAAAAAAAAGGGAAAATTTACCCCTAAAAAAAAAAAAGTAATTTATATTTTAAACCATGCATGTGAGGCAGGGAAGTCGTATTTAGAATAACAAATGGCAGTGCCTTTTCTTTTTCTTGCTTTTTTTTGTTTTGTTTTTGACTCAGATATTTAGCCGAAATGTAAAGGATTTTATATGGATTAAAATATGTAGTGGTTAATAACAAAGCTGGAAGCATTGACTGTAAAATATATATATATATATATATATATATTAAAAAAAAAAAAAAAAAAAAAAAAAGATTCCAAACCTACAAACCTTTTTTTTTTTTTTTTTTTTTTTTTTTTTAAAAAAAAAGGTTTTATTATTATTTTTTTAAAAGGAGCATGTCCTTTTGCTGGCCTCGTCTGTCAGATAAACACTTCAGTACTGCTTAGGTACTTTCAATGCTGATATGAAGTTATATGAGTTCTACCTGTCTGTCCAACAATCAGATGTGTGTATACTTTTATTTGTTGTGTTAATGGAAATGGTAATTGTCTTTTTCATTTTGTACATGTACGTTTTCAAACAAACGCTGCAACTTCTCCTGTGAGAAATACGCCGAACGCTACCTTAAACAAGACGGCGAAAAACACCACTGTTAAATACTGTACACAAGTCAAGAAGTATTTATCCTAACTGGACACTTTGGTGTTATAATAAGGGAGATACAAAAACATGGGAAGTTTGTCTGTTTGAATCTTAACGTGAACAGGCTCAGATCTGATGCTCAGATTTGTCTGGGAGTGTTTGTTTTCATGTTGAGTGTGAACGCTGTGTGTTCTGTATGTTAAAAAAAAAAAAGTCTGTCTGTGTGTCGGAAAAAATGTTTTTCATGCAGTCTGTGTTTGACATCAATGCTTGACATCTTTGTAATAACCACAGACAAAAAGTATTAAAGAGTAACTTTTGGAGAAAAAGTGGATTGATTGAGAAGTGACACTTGAGGTAAAGAAATTGTTTATGGTACATTTCATGCAATCTGTAAAGAAGACCTTGGATGGGATGAAAGTATTTTGTCTCACACACACACACACACCCCAATGGGCAGCCACACACTGCATGTTTTGTGATTTTTTTTTTTGTGGTTGGAGAACCCTGAAGAACCCCTGAACAGACAGTAACCCCAGTTCAGGGTCAACCCAAAGACCCTCTGCACCACAACATAAACAAACCTGAACCCATGTTTGAGTAATCTATGAGTATAAACCAGTTATAATTGAAATGTTGCATGTTGCATGTTGTATTCGCTCTAAAGTTTTAATAAGAAAAACGAGAGTGATTTCCAAATGAACACTTGAGTTCTGAATGATTAATTACTTGGATTAATTACTTGGATTAATGGTTCCAGTTAAAACCCTTTAGAAAAATTAAACTTAAATGTAAAATTTCTGTTAAGTTCTGGTCTAGATTTGACCTTTTTTTCATAGCATAAGGTTGTTTTTTTTTAATCGAAAGCTTTACCACACAATGGCATCAGTTCTGTCTTTGTAGATGAGTAAAGACAGATTGGTTTGGGATAAGAGGAAGGCATTGGCAAATTATTAATCACTCTTTACAACCGTGATAAACATAAAAGTACATCTGAATGCACAAGGTGACAAGAAGAACACTTCGGCCTCTGGTGCTGTAAGCCAAGAACAGAAATCTGAGGCTCCGATGATCTACCTAAAATAATTCCTTGAGGAAAGTTATATAGCTTAAACTCTAGAAAAAAAATAAAATAAATAAAAACAATCCTAGGTTGAAATTGCTTTAGAAATCAAATAATCCTTAACTATCCAAAGATGTTGATTAAAAAGATGGCTTGCTTCTAGTAAAGACAAAAACAAAAAAACTCAACATGGTTACAATCGATTTTGAAACTTAATTTATTTTCTTATTAACTTAACATCGTTTTGCTGTAAATGAACACTGATGTGTATACAGGACTGAGTCCTGGTGAAGAAGGCCACGTGAACAATACTGGAGCGCTAATGTTAAGTGCTCGCTTTCTCGCTTACATTTACGTAAAACACACACACGCGCGTGCACACAAACACACACGTATATCAACCATTATGTATCCATTCTTCTGAATAGATCATTTAAACACAAAAGAATGACTTGGAGGTGGTACGTTCCAAATCAAACTACTCTAATATATCATCTGAACCTGTGTTCTGATGACAACACAGTATAAAATTTCACTATATGTTACACTTTATATGTCTAGAAATATTCAAGTAGTAATCTGTATTCTTTGAGCCTATGGTTTCAATCTACATTTTCTTGGATCAATGATGCTGTGATGCGGACAAACACATCAGAGCTGAGATCGTTTCATTTTTATATTAAACTTCACACTTTGGTCCTTATTGAACAGAGGAAAAAAGAAAGAAGACGATCGCTGTACTAGAGGCAGGACAAACACTGATGGCCTTCGATACAGCATGTGTAGGAGGCTCAAGTAACACTATTACACAAAGTACACAACTATGTGGCTCTTTAGCAGTGTGGTTCATCAGTTACAAATTACAGAGTTAATACAGACTGGGTGATGATCGAACTACACACCTTACTCACGGACACGTGACAAAAATGACACCATGGTTTCAATACTGTACTCTGACCTGGGATTACAAAGGAAACTGAAAATGGTTGAACTGCAGAAACAATTTGCATGTTTAAGATCGGATTCAAATATGTTTATTTTTTCAGGCCATCAGTTTAAGCCAATCAGAATGTCTTATCCCTATCGGTTTAGGCCAATTAGAATGTCTTATCCCTATCAGTTTAGGCCAATCAGAATGTCTTATCCCTATCGGTTTAAACCAATCAGAATGTCTTATCCCTATCGGTTTAAACCAATCAGAATGTCTTATCCCTATCGGTTTAAACCAATCAGAATGTCTTATCCCTATCGGTTTAAACCAATCAGAATGTCTTATCCCTATCGGTTTAAACCAATCAGAATGTCTTATCCCTATCGGTTTAAACCAATCAGAATGTCTTATCCCTATCGGTTTAAACCAATCAGAATGTCTTATCCCTATCGGTTTAAACCAATCAGAATGTCTTATCCCTATCGGTTTAAACCAATCAGAATGTCTTATCCCTATCGGTTTAAACCAATCAGAATGTCTTATCCCTATCGGTTTAAACCAATCAGAATGTCTTATCCCTATCGGTTTAAACCAATCAGAATGTCTTATCCCTATCGGTTTAAACCAATCAGAATGTCTTATCCCTATCGGTTTAAACCAATCAGAATGTCTTATCCCTATCGGTTTAAACCAATCAGAATGTCTTATCCCTATCGGTTTAAACCAATCAGAATGTCTTATCCCTATCGGTTTAAACCAATCAGAATGTCTTATCCCTATCGGTTTAAACCAATCAGAATGTCTTATCCCTATCGGTTTAAGCCAATCAGAATGTCTTATCCCTATCAGTTTAAGCCAATCAGAATGTCTTATCCCTATCAGTTTAAACCAATCAGAATGTCTTATCCCTATCAGTTTAAGCCAATCAGAATGTCTTGTGCATGTTCTCTAGGCTTTTTCTGTATTTCATGACGTCCTTTATTTTATGACTTTGATTCTTCTGTTTATTATTATTATTATTATTATTATTACCACTATAATTAAAAACAAAGAGGACGGTTACTTAATACATCACTATTGTCTGAATTAAACATTAAAATAGATTATATACACAGTATAGTAATATTTTTTTAAAGACATTCTTTTTCTACAATAATTGATTAATTTGCTTTTTTCCCAGAAAATAAAGTTATATATTGCAGCTTTAATGCGAGTCAGGTCACAAATGCTTTGATAAAAATACGGCAGCGGTTGCTGTGGAAGTCGGTTTTGGGACGTTGGGTGACATTTGTATTCCTCACTGGCTTATTTGGGTGCTTGAACTATATTGTTCCTAAGTGGTTTTGGATAAATGGATCTTATAAATGAATAAAAATATGTGGTTAAAATGTTTGATCTAGTTTATCTAAACATGATACGACAATAAAAAAACTGTTGGCTGTAATAGAATTTGAATCCACGGACCTATGAATGATTTGAACGCGCGCGCACACGCACACACACACACACACACACACACAAAAACACTAGGATAGATGGTTTAACAGAGGTCTCTCCCATATCCGCCTCTGTGTAGAATACACTCAACAGCAGCACAGCCTCACTTAGAGGCCAATGTACAAACAACACGATGCTGAGGGATGGACATGTCGAAGAAGGATGTCTGATCTATACACATGGTTCGTCTCAGCTCCGGATCAACGTGAGGAACTCGTCTCTGGTTTTGGGGTCCTCGCGGAAAACGCCCAGCATGGTGCTCGTCACCGTTTTACTGTTCATCTTCTGCACACCTCGCATCACCATGCACATGTGACTGTCAGAGAGAGATAGAGAGAGACAGCAAAACACAGAGAGAGTGAGAAACACAGAGAGAGAGAGTGAGAGAGAGACAGAGACAGAGAGAGACGGAGAGAGAGAGAGAGAGAGAGAGAGAGAGAGAGAGAGAGAGAGACTCTGTGTGATGTAACAGAATCAGTTTCGGTTTCTAATCTGATTCAGGTTTTATTCATGACTGTTTTACAGCCCTTTTTCTTTGGATTGACATTTATGGTATAATTGTATAAAGCAGTGCTTCAGTTTAGAAGCATCTGCTTTTGTTATGTTGCTCCACTCATTTACGCACAATTTCCTTTCATCCATGAGCAACGTGTAGGTCAAGTGGCTATAAATGTTGGATTTTTATCAAAATTTAGACATTCTGTTCGAGTATGAAGTGTGTTCCTACGTTGCCTCGACAACCACTCCGACTCCAGCGGGCTGTAGAGCTTCAGTGATGGCGACGGCGATCTGTTTGGTGAGGCGTTCCTGAACTGAAATAATCAACAACAAAATAAAATGAAAAAAAAATAACAAGACTGGAATCATACAGGTTTCATGCTGAACTCAGGTGCGAGGTTAGAGTGTAACTGTAAAAAGAGTGAAGACAAGTGAGGGAGGAAAAAGAAAACAGAAAAGAGAGACAAGGGAAAGAAAGAACGAAAGGGGGTTAAAAAAAAGACAAAGGGGTATGAAGAAAATGAATAAATATTGACACAACTGGGAAAAAGAAACAGTAAGAGAGAGAGAAAAAAACAGGTGGAAAAAATTTTTATAGAATCAAAAAAAATTAAGGTATAGAAATACCAGAATGATAGAGACACTGAGGGAAATCAAGACAAAAACGAAGAGTATAGGAAGGAAGGAAGGAAGGAAGGAAGGAAAGAAGGAAAACAAGAACCAACCAACCATACAAGGAAATAATTAAAGGAAGTAAATCCTGATCAGGACTGATATTGGACTTCTGTGCTAGTCACAGTTTGTCCATAACGAACACCATGTTCAAACATAAGGGTGTCCATCAGTATACATGACACCAGGGCACCAGGTCGATTATCGACTTTGTGGTCGTTTCATCTGACCTCCGGCCGTATGTCTTGGACACTCGGGTAAAGAGAGGGGTGGAGCTGTCAACTGATCACCACCTGGTGGTAAGTTGGATCCGATGGCGGGGGAGGAAGTTGGACAGACTTGGCAGACCCAAACGTACTGTGAGGGTCTGCTGGGAACGTTTGGCAGAGTCTCCGGTCAGAGAGATCTTCAACTCCCACCTCCGGCAGATCCCGAGGGAGGTTGGAGACATTGAGTCCGAGTGGACCATGTTCTCCACCTCCATTGTTGACGCGGCCGCTGGGAGCTGTGGCCGTAAGGTCTCCGGTGCCTGTCGTGGAGGCAATCCCCGAACCTGGTGGTGGAAGTAAGGGATGCCGTCAAGCTGAAGAAGGAGTCCTATCGAGCCTGGTTGGCTCGGGGGACTCCGGAGGCAGCTGATAGGTACTGGAGGGCCAAGCGAGCTTCAGCCCGGGTGGTTGTGGAGGCAAAAACTCGGGTCTGGGAGGAGTTCGGTGAGGCCATGGAGAAGGACTATCGGTCGGCCTTGAAGAAATTCTGGCAAACCGTCCGGCGCCTCAGGAGGGGGAAGCAGTGCCCTGTGCACACTGTTTACAGTGGGAGTGGGAATCTGCTGACTTCGACTGGGGACATCCTCGGACGGTGGAAGGAGTACTTCGAGGTTCTCCTCAACCCCACCAATATGTCTTCCACTGAGGAAGCAGAGGCCGAGGGCTCAGTTGTGGACTCGTCGATCCCCCAAGCTGAGGTCACCGAGGTAGTTGAGAAGTTCCTCGGTGACAAGGCACCGGGGGTGGATGAGATCTTCCCTGAGTACCTCAAGTCTCTGGATGTTGTGGGGCTGTCTTGGTTGACACGCCTCTGCAACATCACGTGGCGGCTGGGGACAGTGCCTCTGGACTGGCAGACTGGGTTGGTGGTCCCTCTGTTTAAGAAGGGGGACCAAAGGGTGTGTTCCAACTACAGGGAGATCACACTCCTCAGCCTCCCCGGAAAAGTCTATGCCAGGGTACTGGAGAGAAGAATTTGGCCGATAGTCGAACCTCGGATCCAGGAGGAACAACGCGGGTTTCGTCCCGGTCGTGGAACACTGGACCATCTCTATACCCTCGCCAGGTTGCTGGAGGGTTCATGGGAGTTTGCCCAACCAGTCCACATGTGCTTTGTGGATCTGGAGAAGGCATTCGACTGTGTCCCTCGTGGTGACCTGTGGGGGGTGCTCTGGGAGTATGGGGTCCGGGGCCCTCTGCTAAGGGCTGTCCGGTCCCTATATGACCGGAGCAGGAGTTTGGTTCGCATTGCCAGCAGTAAGTCAGACTTGTTCCCGGTGCATGTTGGACTCCGGCAGAGCTGCCCTTTGTCACCGGTCCTGTTCATTATTTATATGGACAGGATTTCTAGGCGCAGTCGGGGGCCGGAGGGAGTCCGGTTTGGGGACCATGGGATTTCATCTCTGCTTTTTGCAGATGATGTTGTCCTGTTGGCTTCCTCAAACCAGGACCTTCAGCGTGCTCTGGGACGGTTTGCAGCTGAGTGTGAAGCAGCAGGGATGAGAATCAGCACCTCCAAGTCCGAGGCCATGGTTCTCAGCTGGAAAAGGGTGGCTTGCCCTCTTCAGGTTGGTGGAGAGCTCCTGCCTCAAGTGGAGGAGTTTAAGTATCTTGGGGTCTTGTTCACGAGTGAGGGAAGGACGGAGCGGGAGAGTGATAGGCGGATTGGTGTATCTTCTGCAGTAATGCAATCGATATACCGGTCTGTTGTGGTGAAGAAAGAGCTGAGACGCAAGGCGAAGCTCTCTATTTACCAGTCGATCTACGTTCCTCTCCTCACCTATGGTCATGAGCTTTGGGTCATGACCGAAAGGACAAGATCCCGGATACAGGCGGCCGAAATAAGTTTCCTCCACAGGGTGGCTGGGCGCTCCCTTAGAGATAGGGTGAGGAGCTCGGTCACTCGGGAGGAGCTCAGAGTAGAGCCGCTGCTCCTCCACATCGAGAGGAGTCAGCTGAGGTGGCTCGGGCATCGTTCCGGATGCCTCCCTGGGGAGGTGTTCCGGGCATGTCCAACCGGGAGGAGGCCTCGGGGAAGACCTAGGACACGCTGGAAGGACTATGTCTCTCGGCTGGCCTGGGAACGCCTCGGTATTCCCCCGGAAGAGCTGGAGGAAGTGTCTGGGGAGAGGGAAGTCTGGGCGTCCCTGCTTAGACCGCTGCCCAAGTGATCAGGAAAAGGGGAAAAAGTGTGATAGAACATGATAAAAAAGATATTTGTTGAGCAGAAGCGCACGTTACCTTGCAATCTTCTGCTGTAGATTTCGACGATCCTGTAATGAGAGAAGTACACAGAGACACGGTGATGTGTGTGTGTGTGTGTGTGTGAGAGAAAGTGTTACTGCTGTTGGAATTCAACATAGAGAAACACTAGTGTATCAGCACAACACACACTCTGACATGTTAAATCACTTCCCACTGACAGATTGGGCAGAGACGCTACAGTCACTTATAATATATAATGCGAAATAAAGTCTTGGATTTCTGCATGAGGTTCTAATCACCTTTCACACCCACAGTAATCTGGAAAGGAAACTGTGTCAACCGTGTGTGTGTGTGTGTGTGTGCACGTGCACAAACACTTCTTGAGTAAACCTGCTGTATGTGTGTACTGTAAGAGAAAGTGTTAAGCCTCTGGTATTAAGGTCAGAGAGGATCAGTCCGGTCCCTTACGCACTGGAGCTAATCGTCTTAAAGCTACTCACACTTTCACACACAAACACACACATGGAATGCCGGGATGTACAGAGACGGCGACTGAGCAGCTTCACAGTAGTGAACACAGCCTGCTTTAATAAGGCTTCATTA